>NW_025534483.1:0-95000 GCF_020615455.1 Coregonus clupeaformis | reverse complement strand
CTCGGGGGGGTCGGGTCGGAAGGCAGCCAGACCACCACTTTAGCGTTTGCCGATGACTTGGTGCTGTTGAGCAGCTCGGTGAAGGGTATGGGACAAAACATGGCAATTCTGGAACAATTCTGACAACTAACAGGGTTAAAAGGTGCAGCCACAGTTTTTTCATTGAGAAAGGCGGCAACGGAAAGGGTGAGACCTCGTTCAAGGGAAATGACTGTTCAGCCTGGAAACTGAACGGAGAGGATGTGCACATGATTGGGCCGGATGAAATGGAAAAGTATCTTGGAATGGAAATAAACCCATGGGCAGGCATTGGCCGGAACTGATCGGGCTACTTCGTGATTGGATAATGCAAGATTGGGCGGGCGGCGCTAAAACCTTCACAAAAAGGTCAAGATGTTGAACTCCTTCGCTGTCCCGAGACTGACCTACAAAGCTGACCACTGCAACCTAAAGTCAGCCCACCTGAACTAAATCCATTGGAATGATAAGAACCGCGGTGAACGAGTGACTCAACCTCCCGTTGAGTACCTGCAACGGATTGCTCTACACAAAACACAGAGACGGGGGCCTGGGCATCGTGAAATTGGCCCGCTAGATTCCATCGATCCAGGCCAGAAGGATCCACCGGTTGTGGCACTCGGCAGTGAGTGCACAGGGAACTCGCAGCACAGTTGAGGAAGCGGAATTCAAGGGAACATGGTTGAGAGCAGGCGGAAAAGGGTCAAACTACCGCCACGCGGATCAACCGAATGTCAAATGAATGATATTCAAAGGCGACAAGCCCCGCTTCGCCGGTGCTCCTCACATCACAGTGAAGAAATTCAATGAAGCGTTGCCAGTAACTATGACTCTCTTAAGATGGCATGGCCATCTCAGTCTCGACTTTAACCCCATTGACCGTGGTTTGGTGTCAAAATGAGAATGCTGGCCATCTCAGTCTCCAGACTTTAACCCCATTGAAAACCTTTTTTCAATGAGAATGATAGTCCAGCTTACCCATTGAAAACCTGTGGTTTGGTGTCAAAAGAGAATGAGACTTAACCCCATTGAAAACCTGTGGTTTGAATTGAAGAGGGGCAGTCCATAAGTGCAGATGAGGGATATCAAGGATCTGGAAGGACTCTGTTTGGGGGAATCGTCTAAAAATCCCTCCCAATGTGTTCTCCAAATCATTAAACATCTTAGAAAAAAGGCTCAGTGCCATTATCCTCCCAAGGTGAGGTATTGAAAGGTTTTGAAAACAGGGGTGTCAATACTTTTCACCCCTACCTAATTGAGAGGAAAAAATTACTCCAGTGTTTCCCTTATATTCATTTAGAATCGTTGCAGTGTAAACATAAAACGACTAAAAGCGTCGTCCAGGGTAGGGGAGGGAATGGCTGGCAGGGATGTAGCTCAGTTGATAGAGCATGGCGTTTGCAACGCCAGGGTTGTGGGTTCGATTCCCACGGGGGGGCAGTATGATTTTTTTTTTTACAAATAATAATGTATGCACTCACTAACTGTAAGTCGCTCTGGATAAGAGCGTCTGCTAAATGACTAAAATGTAATGTAAATGTAAAACCAGATATAAAGTACGTGGAGAAAATAATTGAGGTATATATATATTTTATTGTTACTTATTATAAGATAATCCATGAGAACTAACAATCCCCAAAATAAAAACTAGACCGTCAGGGAGAATCTAATGGCATTTTGTTATGTTTGAGTCACTCAGATAGCATGACATAAGCCATGTTAAAATGTGTAGAATTGTAGTAAACTAGCTTTAAAACAGGAAAAGGTTGCCCCTGATGCCAAGAGCCCCCCATCTTTATTAAGGGTGACAATAATTTCAGACCCCACTGTATTACTGTCAATGTTATTGGATGCATTGATCCATTTTTAGCGTTTTGTCGGTGCCCCTGTTTAAGACTGTACTTACTGGCGTTAATCCTATCTTCAGTCTCCTCCTCTTCTTCCTCCTCTTCTTCTTCCTCCTCCTCCGCCTCTTCTTCCACTCCAAAACCTGAATCCTCCTCTATCTCTTCTTTCACTGTAACATCCTCCTCCTCTTTCACTCTGAACGCGTCTTCCTCTTCTTTCACTGTAACGTCTTTCTCTTCTTCTTTCACTGTAACATCCTCCTCCTCTTTCACTCTGAACGCTCTCTCCTCCAACGCGTCTTCCTCTTCTTTCACTGTAACGTCTTTCTCTTCTTCTTTCACTGTAACAGCTTCACCCTCTACTTCTTTCTTTACTGAGATATTCTCCTCCTCTTTCACGACAACGTTCAGCCACAGACCCTCTTTCTCCGTCCAGCAGACCTCCTCGTCTTTAGCAGGAGGAGAGTAGCTAAGTGAGCTCATGGTCGGGGATGTTAGTTAGCATTAGCTTAGGGCCAGGCTAATTTAGCTGACTAACAACGTAAATATTACATTAAATTGGGTAACTAGTAGATACGACAGAAGTGTGTTCAAAACACAGTGGCAAATATACACCGAAATTGGTCTGAAGGGCTTAAATGTTTCGGTGGTGTTGGATAGCACGCTAACGAGGTGGCGTTGTTGTTCTCGAAGAAGCTTCCCGTCCACTAGATTATACGTCACACTGGCAGCATCGACTGGGCTACGTTCAGTACATACAAACGTAATAAAACGTTAAATTGAACCAAAAACGGTACTGTACACGAACGACTAGTTGAAAAACGGGGAGGGGTTGGGTTGTGTGTTAAAAATGCACAGCTCCCTTTAAATATGTCACTCATTGATACAGCCACACCCTGGCACACCCACCGAACGGAGCAAACGTATCTCAAAGTCTGTGTCGTTTAGCACAAACCGTTCCACAACGTAGCAAACGTTCAGGCGACCTGAATGCACCGCTGAAAGACGCCAATAGAGAGAAATATAATGGCGTCTTTTAGATTTTTATTTTTTTTTGTAGGGTTTTTGGATAAACACCGAAAATAAGGTCTGTGGTAAACACAGGCTTAGGAGTTCTTATGTGTTGTGTTCTATGAGACTCTATAACGTCACTTTTTGTGAATTTTGAAGCATTTATTTAATGAAAACAAGCACATAAATCAGATGAAATTGTATTTGTCATGTACACATATTTTGCATATGTTATCGCAAGGTGCAGCGAAATGCTTATGTTTCTAGCTCCAAAAGTCAGTGCAGTAATACCTAATAATTCAAAACAATACACACAAATCTAAAAAAGAAAGAACTAAAAAATATAAAATCACATTTTATTGGTCACATACACGTGTTCAGCGGATGTTATTGCGGGTGTAGCGAAATGCTTGTGCTTCTAGCTCCGACAGTGCAGTAATATCTAACAAGTCATATCTAACAATTCCACAACATATACCCAATACACACAAAACTAGTAAGGAATGAATTAAGAATATATACATATATGGACAAGCAATTACAGAGCGGCATGGACTAAGATACAGTAGAATATTATAGAATAGAATGCAGTATATACATATGAGATGAGTAATGCAAGATATGTAAACATTATTAAAGTGACTAAGATACCGTAGAATAGTATAGAATACAGTATATACATATGAGATGAGTAATGCAAGATATGTAAACATTATTAAAGTGACTAAGATACCGTAGAATAGTATAGAATACAGTATATACATATGAGATGAGTAATGCAAGATATGTAAACATTATTAAAGTGACTAAGATACCGTAGAATAGTATAGAATACAGTATATACATATGAGATGAGTAATGCAAGATATGTAAACATTATTAAAGTGTTCCATTTCTTAAAGTGGCCAGTGAAGGAACTTGAATCTTCAAATCAAATCAAATCAAATCAAATTGTATTGGTCACATGCGCCGAATACAACAGGTGCAGACATTGCAGTGAAATGCTTACTTACAGCCCTTAACCAACAGTGCATTTATTTTAAACAAAAAAAGTAAGAATAAAACAACAACAAAAAAAGTGTTGAGAAAAAAGAGCAGAAGTAAAATAAAGTGACAGTAGGGAGGCTATATATACAGTAAAATAAAGTGACAGTAGGGAGGCTATATATACAGGGGGTACCGTTGCAGAGTCAATGTGCGGGGCACCGGCTAGTTGAGGTAGTTGAGGTAATATGTACATGTGGGTAGAGTTAAAGTGACTATGCATAAATAATTAACAGAGTAGCAGCAGCGTAAAAAGGATGGGGTGGGGGGGCAGTGCAAATAGTCCGGGTAGCCATGATTAGCTGTTCAGGAGTCTTATGGCTTGGGGGTAGAAGCTGTTGAGAAGCCTTTTGGACCTAGACTTGGCACTCCGGTACCGCTTGCCGTGCGGTAGCAGAGAGAACAGTCTATGACTAGGGTGGCTGGAGTCTGGAATCTTTCCACCTTCTCCACTGCGGTCCAGTCGATGTGGACAGGGGGGTGCACCCTCTGCTGTTTCCTGAAGTCCACGATCATCTCCTTTGTTTTGTTGACGTTGAGTGAGAGGTTATTTTCCTGGCACCACACTCCTAGAGCCCGCATCTCCTCCCTGTAGGCTGTCTTGTCATTGTTGGTAATCAAGCCTACTAATGTTGTGTCTACTGTTGAGTTTCTCCCATTCTTCTATGAAGATCCTCTCAAGCTCTGTCAGGTTGGATGGGGAGCGTCGCTGCACAGCTATTTTCAAGTCTCTCCAGAGATGTTCGATCGGGTTCAAGTCCGGGCTCTGGCTGGGCCACTCAAGGTTATTCAGAGACTTGTCCTGAAGCCACTCCTACGTTGTCTTGGCTGTGTGCTTAGGGTCGTTGTCCTGTTGGAAGGTGAACCTTCGACCGAGTCTGAGGTCCTGAGCACCCTGGAGCAGGTTTCATCAAGGATCTCTCTGTACTTTGCTCTGTTAATCTTTCCCTCGATCCTGACTAGTCTCCCAGTCCCTGCCGCTGAAAAACATCCACACAGCATGATGCTGCCACCACCATGCTTCACTGTAGGGATGGTGCCCGGTTTCCTCCAGACGTGAGGCTTGGCATTCATGGTCTGAGAGTCCTTTAGGTGCCTTTTGGCAAACTCCAAGCGGGCTGAGGAGTGGCTTTTACTGAGGAGTGGCTTCCGTCTGGCCACTCTACCATAAAGGCCTGATTGGTGGAGTGCTGCAGAGATGGGAGAACCTTCCAGAAGGACAACCAACTCCACAGAGTTTGGCCTGGAAGAGTCTCTAAGAAGAGTCTTGGTGGTTCCAAACACTCTCTATAACTCTATACAGTGTCTTCAGAAAGTATTCATACCCATTGACTTATTCCACATTTTGCTGTGTCACAGCCTGAATTCAAAATGGATTGAAAAAAATAATAATATTCACCCATCTACACACAAGGAAAGCCAAGTTAACAAACAGATCACCGACCATTTCGAATCCCACCGTACCTTCTCCGCTATGCAATCCGGTTTCCGAGCTGGTCATGGGTGCACTTCAGCCACGCTCAAGGTCCTAAACGATATTATAACCGCGATCGATAATAGACAGTACTGTGCAGCCGTCTTCATCGACCTGGCCAAGGCTTTCGACTCTGTCAACCACCGCATTCTCTATACATCTCTGACGTCTAAAATATAAACAGGCAGCTTCCATAACTACTTCTCAGATAGAGTTCAATGTGTCAAATCGGAGGGCCTGTTGTCTGGACCTATGGCAGTCTCTATGGGGGTGCCACAGGGTTCAATTCTTGGGCCGACACTTTTCTCTGTGTATATCAATGATGTCGCTCTTGCTGCTGGTGACTCTCAGATCCACCTCTACGCAGACGACACCATTTTGTATACATCTGGCCTTTCATTGGACACTGTGTTAACAAACCTCCAAACGAGCTTCCAAGCCATACAACACTCCTTCCGTAGCCTCCAACTGCTCTTAAACACTAGTAAAACTAAATGCATGCTCTTCAACCGAACGCTGCTTGCACCCACCCACCCGACTAGAATCACTACTCTCGACGGGTCTGACCTAGAGTATGTGGACAACTACAAATACCTAGGTGTCTGGTTAGACTGTAAACTCTCCTTCCAGACTCACATTAAGAATCTCCAATCCAAAGTTAAATCTAGAATCGGTTTCCTATTTACGCAAAAAAAGCCTCCTTCACTCATGCTGCCAAACATGCCCTCGTAAAACTGACTATCCTACCGATCCTTGACTTCGGCGATGTCATTTACAAAATAGCCTCCAACACTCTACTCAGCAAATTGGATGTAGTCTATCACAGTGCCATCCGTTTTGTCTCCAAAGCCCCATACACTACCCACCACTGTGACCTGTACGCTCTTGTTGGCTGGTCCTCACTACATATTCGTCGCCAAACCCACTGGCTCCAGGCCATCTATAAATTACTGCTAGGCAAATCTCCGCCTTATCTTAGCTCATTGGTCACCATAGCAACACCCACCCGTAGTATGCGCTCCAGCAGGTATATCTCTCTGGTCATCCCCAAAGCCAACACCTCCTTTGGCCGCCATTCCTTCCAGTTCTCTGCTGCCAATGACTGGAATGAAATGCAAAAATCTCTGAAGCTGGAGACTCTTATCTCCCTCACTAACTTTATGCATCAGTTGTCAGAGCACCTTACCGATCACTGCACCTGTACACAGCCCATCTGAAATTAGCCCGCCCAACTACCTCATCCCTATGTTGTTATTTATTTTGCTCATTTGTACCCCAGTATCTCTATTTGCACATCATCTCTTGCACATCTATCATTCCAGTGTTAATACTAATTGTAATTATTTTGCACTATAGCCTATTTATTGCCTTACCTCCATAACTTGCTACATTTGCACACACTGTATATATATTTTCTGTTGTATTTTTGACTTTATGTTTTGTTTTACCCCCATATGTAACTCTGTGTTGTTGTTTTTATCGCACTGCTTTGCTTTATCTTGGCCAGGTCGCAGTTGTAAATGAGAACTTGTTCTCAACTAGCTTACCTGGTTAAATGAAGGTGAAATAAATAAATAAAAATAAAATAAAAAAGGACAAAGTGAAAACATGTTTTTAGACATTTTTGAAATATCTCATTTATAAATTTTAAGTATATATTAATATACTTAAATTAAATATTACTTAGTATATTAGTTAATAATTTTTATTTAAGTATTCACACCACGCTGAGTCAATATATGGTAGAATCACCTTTGGCGAGATTACAGCTGTGAGTCTCTCTGGGTAAGTCTCTAAGAGCTTTGCACACTTGGATTGTGCAACATTTACCCATTATTATTTTCAGAATTCTTCAAGTTCTATCAAATTGGATGTTGATCGTTGCTAGACAACCATTTTCAAGTCTTGCCATAGATTTTCAAGCAGATTTAAGTCCAAACTGTAACTCTGCCACTCAGGAACATTCCCTGTCTTGTTGATAAGCAACTCCAGTGGAGATTTGTCCGTGTGTGTTTTAGATTATTGTCCTGCTGAAAGGTGAATTCAAATCAAATCAAATTGTATTGGTCACGTACACATTTTTAGCAGATGCTATTGCGGGTGTAGCGAAACGTTTGTGTTCCTAGCTCCAACAGTGCAGTAGTATCTAACAATTCACAACAATACACACAAATCTAAAAGTAAAAGAATGGAATTAAGAAAGATATAAATATTAGGATGAGCAATGTAGGAGTGGCATTGACTAAAATACAGTAGAGGTGAAAAATCTGTCGATGTGCCCTTGAGCAAGACACTTAACCCTAATTGCTCCTGTAAGTCGCTCTGGATAAGAGCGTCTGCTAAATAACAATATATATACAGTGGGGAGAAATAACATAGCTAGTTGGCTAAATAGCTAAAGTTAGCTGGCTGGCTAAGATAACTGCATATAGATAACATAGCTAGTTGGCTAAATAGCTAAAGTTAGCTGGCTGGCTAAGATAACTGCATATACAGTGGGGAGAACAAGTAATTGATACTATTTGGCTGGAGTAATGGAGAGGACAGTGTTTCGCTAGGACAGGTGGTAATCTTTCAACTTCACCGCATCAAAGGGCGATGGGCGGGGCCATGTACCGTCAAATCTTGGTGAGAACCTCCTTCCCTCAGCCAGGGCATTGAAAATGGGTCGTGGATGGGTATTCCAGCATGACAATGACCCAAAACACACAGCCAAGGCAACAAAGGAGTGGCTCAAGAAGAAGCACATTAAGGTCCTGGAGTGGCCTAGCCAGTCTCCAGACCTTAATCCCATAGAAAATCTGTGGTGGGAGCTGAAGGTTCGAGTTGCCAAACGTCAGCCTCGAAACCTTTAATGACTTGGAGAAGATCTGCAAAGAGGAGTGGGACAAAATCCCTCCTGAGATGTGTGCAAACCTGGTGGCCAACTACAAGAAACGTCTGACCTCTGTGATTGCCAACAAGGGTTTTGCCACCAAGTACTAAGTAATGTTTTGCAAAGGGGTCAAATACTTATTTCCCTCATTAAAAATGCAAATCAATTTACAACATTTTTCATCTCTGGATAAGAGCGTCTGCTAAATAACAATATATATGTCTCAATATAATAGTATTATATAATTATATAAATTTAAAATAAACTTTGAAAATAAAATATTTTCCTCAACTGCGATACCCACTCCAGTCAGCAGATGGCGATGTGTGTCTTTCAGGCGATGCTTAAAGCGTGACGTATAATCTAGTGGACGGGAGGCAACAGTCAACCACCTCCGTAGCTGGTCAGCCAACAGCCGAAAGATTCAAGCTCTAGATGCTTTCGGTGTATATTAGCTACTGTGTTTTAAACACACTTCGGACGTATCTACTTGTTAACCTATTTAATTTAATATTAAGCTGTTATTAGTCAGCTAGCTGGCTGGTTAAGTTAGCACTAGCCTAGCTAACATCCCCGACCATGAGCTCACTAAGCTACTCTCCTCCTGCTAAAGAAGAGGAGGTCTGCTGGACGGAGAAAGAAGCTCTAGTGAAAGAGGAGGAGGAAGAGGAGGATGTTACAATACAAAAACAAGTAGAGGGTGAAGCTGTTACCGTGAAAGAAGAAGAGAAAGACGTTACAGTGAAAGAAGAGGAAGACGCGTTCAGAGTGAAAGAGGAGGAGGATGTTACAGTGAAAGAAGAGAAGGAAGAGATAGAGGAGGAAGAGATAGAGGAGGATGCAGGTTTTTGGAGTGAAGAAGGAGGGAGAGATTACTGTCACGTTGAAAGATGAAGAGGAGGAGATAGGAGATCTGATTAACACCAGTAAGTACCGCCTTAAATGTGTTTTTCACTTTGGATATTTGGAGTTCGCTCGTCAATTCAATGGAGAGAGATGCTATGCTACTAGCATCATGTTATGAATTTGCAAAGCCATCTCCTATAGTGTTTTTTCTCAAAGTTGTCGGTATGTCACCTGTCCTACTTATCAGTACACTCAGAACAACTTAAGCATTACGAAACTTCTATTCGATCAAAGTAAACATCACGTAGCACGTAAGCCATTCATTTTGTTGACCAACCTGGACCAGCTCACAGACCTCCATACAAAAACTCCACCTGCTGGAAGGAGAGATATTCCCGTGAGTTGGTTCTCTCTCTTCCTCTAGGGCTACACTAGCTTGTGCTAGCTAGATAGTAATCTCCTTCCCAGACACTTCCACGCAGTGTGGGACGAGGTTAGCCAGCTAGCTACATTCCCTCGGCGTAAAGCAGTGCTCGGCAGGCCGGGGCTAAGGACACAGTGAAACACAGACTTGCCGTGCAGGCTGTTGTGCTGCTTACAACTTGGAGGAAAACATTTGGCCACGTTAACTACCGCCGGCGACACCGTGATACAGCTGCCCAGTGGGAAGCACCTCAGGCCGGCATGCACCTCGAACACCGGTGATTTGGTATTTTATTAGGTGTAATGGTCGTTCGCACGGTTCGTCTTCCTGCTCCTGAAATCAGTAACGTGTTGGTGCTTTCAAGAGAACTTCGGAACCTCATAGTTAAAGTGTATGGACGTTTGTTGTGTAGAGCTTCCTGTTGGTCGATTCCGATATTTTCCAAGTGGGGAAACCAAGGAAATGTTTCTATGAGTGTTCAAGTCGGAAATGTCAGAATGACCGATTCCCCAGTTGTCTTGAAAGCGGAAGGAACTAATTGGTAAGTCACTGTGACATCCAGTTGGTGACCAACTCTCGCTCGACCATCAAAATAAACACAACTCTTGAGTCGCGGGATGTTGGGAAGCAAGGTGGTTGTCTGAAATGAGCCTCCCGATAAAACCCTCCCAGTTTCCTCAAAGTTCGATAGAATAGTCAATTTAGTATCATTGTTTTTTGAGGGATTTTGTTGTTTTGTTTTATCTAAGTTTTTCAACAATGTCTGCATTGAATTCAGCTTCAACACACGTAGCACAATCGCTAGCGCAGCGACTAACCATCTACCTCTTGTTGCACTTATAATAATAATAATATGCCATTTAGCAGACGCTTTTATCCGAAGCGACTTACAGTCGTGCGTGCATACATTTTTTTTTGTGTATGGGTGGTCCCGGGGATCGAACCCACTACCTTGGCGTTACAATCGCCGTGCGCTACCAGCTGAGCTACAGAGGACCACACTTCAGCCAGTATGACTTTGAAAGGGCAGAACATAGAACCCAGCTTGTTGTCGGCCTTGCAATCATCCCTGCAGAAGGCCATGGAAGAAATGGGTAGAGTCAAGCACCATTCTTGAATCTCTTGAGTCTGATGTTTTCTCAGGTCAAGCTATCTCAGATGAATATGCAAGAAGATGTATCGGTCCTATTACAGAGGCAATATGAGGCAGAGGGTCAGAGATCAACGCTGGAGGACGACAACGACCGACTGATTTAAGGAAGTCCAGAAGAACACCAAACCGTGTGAGGATCTCCGCAGAAGCGTTCAAGATTCAGCTAACCGAGACAGGCTCCTCAATTTAAGACTTTTAGGGGTCAAGGAGGATAGCAAGCCGCGGGAATGCGTGAGACAAATTATCTGGGAAGCTCTTGGGGTGGATCTGGACAAATCCGAGCTTCAACTGAATCCACCGTTCCCTAGCAACAATACCACGGGAGAATCAGCCGCCTTAGACCGATCATCATCCGCTTTCTCAGGGATCTGGAGAGAGAGTACTGGCGGCTGCAGGAAAGACGTATCGGGAGAAGAGAGAGGTGACTTGGAAGGACTAAAGCTTATGTTAGGGGCACAATAATAGCACACACCAGCAGAAAGAAAATTGAGAAAGAGTTGGAAAAAAACTAAAGTCTCAAATTTAAAGAGTTGGCGAAAAATAGTTTGTGATCTGAAGTTTCAATGACGTGAGATCTGTAACAAAAAAGGCTGAATATGTTTCTGCTTTGAAGAAAGTGGTGAAAGAACAGGTCCATTATTGGCTGGACAATTGAAACAAAAAAGATGCCAGTTTTGTAATACCAGCTATCAAAAGTGGAAGTGTGGAGGTACTGACTGGTACAAAAGATATTAACAATGTGTTTTATGACTTTTATTGGACTCTTTATATAAGTCTGAATGTAACTTAGACCCAGTTAAATTGAATGCCTTTTTTTCCCCAGGGGGTGTCCCCAGATCAAATAAAGGATTTGGATACTCCTATACTAGAATCTGATATGAGAACAGCCATCACCTCAATGAAGTCTGGAAAGTCACCAGGAGTAATCAAATCAAATCTTATTTGCCACATGCACCCGAATACAACAGGTGTGGACATTTCCGTGAAATGCTTACATACAGCCCTTAACCAACAACGCATTTATTTTTAAATAAAAAAGTAAAATAAAACTACAAAAACAAAAAAAGTGTTGAGGGGGAAAAAAAGAGCAGAAGTAAAATAAAATAACAGTAGGGAGGCTATATACAGGGGGGTTGTCACGGTTTCGGCCGAGGCTGCTCCTCTTCCTTGTTCGGGCAGGCTTCGGCGGTCGTCGTCTCCGGAGTACTAGCTGCCACCGTTCTATGTTTCATGTTCATTTGGTTTTGTCTGTTCATAACACCTGTCCCTTATTTGTGTCTTAATTGTTTCCCTATTTAGTTTCGTGTGTGTGGGTCAGGTGTTATGCGTGATTGTTTGTTGTCAGACTGCCTCTGATGGTTTATTTCTCTCGTTGTTGGCGTGTCCCGAGTTCGCACTGCGTGCGCTTTTCCTGTATTTTCGCACTGTGTTTTGTGCGTAATTGTTTCGCGCCACCCGGTTGGGTAGGCGACTATTTTTGTTCACGTGTTGAACAGTACTATAAAATACGGTTGTAGTCATCCTGGTTCCTGCGCTTGATTCCTTCCACTCATCTACACACACCACTCTGACAGGGGTGTTAGACTGCTTCCTGGTTGAGTGTTTATAAGAGGAATATTGGCGTTATTATAATAATATAATATGCCATTTAGCAGACGCTTTTATCCAAAGCGACTTACACTCATGTGCATACATTTTTACGTATGGGTGGTCCCGGGGATCGAACCCACTACCCTGGCGTTACAAACGCCGTGCTCTACCAATTGAGCTACAGAGGAACACCAATGTCATGCAATAAAATGCAAATTAATTACTTAAAAATCATACAATGTGATTTTCTGGATTTTTGTTTTAGATTCCGCCTCTCACAGTTGAAGTAATAATAATAATAATAATATGCCATTTAGCAGACGCTTTTATCCAAAGCGACTTACAGTCATGCGTGCATACATTTTTTTTGTGTATGGGTGGTCCCGGGGATCGAACCCACTACCTTGGCGTTACAAGCGCCGTGCTCTACCAGCTGAGCTACAGAGGACCAAATGCAAATTAATTACTTAAAAATCATACAATGTGAGTTTATGGATTTTTGTTTTAGATTCCGTCTCTCACAGTTGAAGTGTACCTATGATAAAAATTACAGACCTTTACATGCTTTGTAAGTAGGAAAACCTGAAAAATCGGCAGTGTATCAAATACTTGTTCTCAAACATATACTCATTAAAATACAAAAACACAGTCATGGGAAAATATATTGAGACCTAGGTGTCTTTTACACATGTATATACAGTGGGGAGAACAAGTATTTGATACACTGCCGATTTTGCAGGTTTTCCTACTTACAAAGCATTTAGAGGTCTGTAATTTTTATCATAGGTACACTTCAACTGTGAGAGACGGAATCTAAAACAAAAATCCATAAAATCACATTGTATGATTTTTAAGTAATTAATTTGCATTTTATTGCATGACATAAGTATTTAATACATCGGAAAAGCAGAACTTAATATTTGGTACAGAAACCTTTGTTTGCAATTACAGAGATCATACGTTTCCTGGTTGACCAGGTTTGCACACACTGCAGCAGGGATTTTGGCCCACTCCTCCATACAGACCTTCTCCAGATCCTTCAGGTTTTCGGGGCTGTCGCTGGGCAATACGGACTTTCAGCTCCATCCAAAGATTTTCTATTAGGTTCAGGTCTGGAGACTGGCTAGGCCACTCCAGGACCTTGAGAGATGCTTCTTACGGAGCCACTCCTTAGTTGCCCTGGCTGTGTGTTTCGGTCGTTGTCATGCTGGAAGACCCAGCCACGACCCATCTTCAATGCTCTTACTGAGGGAAGGAGGTTGTTGGCCAAGATCTCGCAATACAATGCCCCATCCATCCTCCCCTCAATACGGTACAGTCGTCCTGTCCCCTTTGCAGAAAAGCATCCCCAAAGAATGATGTTTCCACCTCCATGTTTCACGGTTGGGATGGTGTTCTTGGGGTTATACTCATCCTTCTTCTTCCTCCAAACACGGCGAGTGGAGTTTAGACCAAAAAGCTCTACGTTTTGTCTCATCAGACCACATGACCTCCTCCCATTCCTCCTCTGGATCATCCAGATGGTCATTGGCAAACTTCAGACGGGCCTGGACATGCGCTGGCTTGAGCAGGGGGACCTTGCGTGCGCTGCAGGATTTTAATCCATGACGGCGTAGTGTGTTACTAATGGTTTTCTTTGAGACTGTGGTCCCAGCTCTCTTCAGGTCATTGACCAGGTCCTGCTGTGTAGTTCTGGGCTGATCCCTCACCTTCCTCATGATCATTGATGCCCCACGAGGTGAGATCTTGCATGGAGCCCCAGACCGAAGGTGATTGACCGTCATCTTGAACTTCTTCCATTTTCTAATAATTGCACCAACAGTTGTTGCCTTCTCACCAAGCTGCTTGCCTATTGTCCTGTAGCCCATCCCAGCCTTGTGCAGGTCTACAATTTTATCCCTGATGTCCTTACACAGCTCTCTGGTCTTGGCCATTGTGGAGAGGTTGGAGTCTGTTTGATTGAGTGTGTGGACAGGTGTCTTTTATACAGGTAACGAGTTGAAACAGGTGCAGGTAATACAGGTAATGAGTGGAGAACAGGAGGGCTTCTTAAAGAAAAACTAACAAGTCTGTGAGAGCTGGAATTCTTACTGGTTGGTAGGTGATCAAATACTTATGTCATGCAATAACATGCAAATTAATTACTTAAAAATCATACAATGTGATTTTCTGGATTTTTTTTAGATTCCGTCTTTCACAGTTGAAGTGTACCTATGATAACAATTACAGACCTCTACATGCTTTGTAAGTAGGAAAACCTGCAAAATCGTCAGTGTATCAAATACTTGTTCTCCCCACTGTATATATATATTTTTTTATACTGGCCCCCCCGTGGGAATCGAACCCACAACCCTGGCGTTGCAAACGCCATGCTCTATCAACTGAGCTACATCCCTTTATCTCATGAATGTTTTGGCTTTCAGTTACAAAAAGTCACTTTCTTACCACTTCTTCCATAGGCAAACATGTAAGGAAAGCTTTTTTTAAATCAAAAGGGATGCTGTCAAAAATGTATTGAATTCAAATGGATTTACCCAGTCTACAAAGCACTACAGCCACTCTGTGATGACAAGCTCTGCTCTTTTATTTAGGGATCTAGTCTAGGTTAAACATCATAGGAAGACAGTTTTATCATGTGGAGGTTTCATTCAAGTCTCTGTTTAACTAAATACTCTGTTTGTCTTTGGCAGGAGAGAGACCAGACTCTCACTCTGACAGCGGGAAGAGCCCTTCAGCGGAACCAGACCCAGAGACGCCCAAACCAGCGAGACAACACCACTGCTTCCAATGTGAAAAGAGATTTTCCCGATCAGGGGACCTCAAAGCTCATGAGAGGAAACACACAGGAGAAAAGCCTTTCCAATGTTCCCAGTGTGGAAAGAGTTTTACCATGTTAAATAACCTGAAAAGGCATGAGAGAATACACACAGGAGAAAAGCCTTTCCAATGTTCCCATTGTGGAAAGAGTTTTACTCAGATAGGGCACCTAAAAGAGCATGAGCGAAAACACACAAGAGAAAAGCCTTACCACTGCTCCAAGTGTAAAAATAGATTTTCCCGAGTAGGGGACCTAAAAGCTCATGAGAGGACACACACAGGAGAAAAGCCTTACCACTGCTCCCAGTGTAAAAAAACGTTTTACCGTGTTAGCTAACCTGAAAAGGCATGAGCGAATACACACAGGAGAAAAGCCTTATCAATGTTCCCAATGTGGAATGAGTTTTATTCAGTTAGGGAGCCTGAAGGAGCATGAGTGGACACACAGGAGAAAAGCCTTTCCAATGTTCCCAGTGTGGAAAGAGTTTTATCGTGTTAACTAACCTGAAAAGGCATGAGCGAATACACACAGGAGAAAAGCCATTCCAATGTTCCCAGTGTGGAAACAGTTTTACTCAGAGAGGGCATCTAAAAGAGCATGAGAGAATACACACAGGAGAAAAGCCTTACCACTGCTCCCAGTGTAAAAAGAGATTTTCCCGAGTAGGAGACCTAAAAGCTCATGAGAGTACACACACAGGGGAAAAGCCTTTCCAATGTTCCCAGTGTAGAAAGAGTTTTACCGTGTTAGCTACCCTGAAAAGGCATGAGAGAATACACACAGGAGAAAAGCCTTACCACTGCTCCCAGTGTGGAAAGAGTTTTACCTGGTTAAGGAGCCTGAAGGAGCATAAGAGAACACACACGAAAAAAGCCCCCACCACTGCTCTCTCTCTTGTGGAAGGACAATTTCCCAGTCAGAGAACCTGAAATCACATGAGAGAATAGAGAGAGCTGTGTTCTGACTTATGTTTTTAATTGACAATTTGTGTTTTTGTTTATGCCACATGAAATCATTTTGTTTATATGAATTTTTACTCAGAAATAGGCATATTTTTGTTTTTTTACCTCGAGGCCTGATCATATCTAAAATCAGATTAAATACTATAAAATGTGTATTTTGTTTTGGATATGAACTTTAATGCATTGGTTACAGGTATACACCCTCAGTTGTTCATTATGTTATTTGGATATTGCTAAATGTAAATTATTATATAGATGAATGGAACTTTGCATTTCTTGATTCTAACCTTGAAACCTATAGACTTTGATTTGATATATAAGATTAGGCTTTTGCTAAATGAATTTGATTGAAATTGATTGGATATATGATTTGGATATTGCAAAATGTAAATGATGAACTAGATTCATAGCATGTGCATTTCTTGATTCTAACATTGAAACCTTTTGAATTGACTTGTTTCATTTAGTTAATTTGTGTAGTAATCATCAAGCTAAAGGAAATATGAAAATGTGATGTTCTGGTAACATTGATAAGTTGTTGACATGAAAAACATTCACTACCTCATGACTGTTCCCATCAGTATTATTCCACCATGTCAGAGAGAACTGGTGCTGATTGTAAAAATGATTTTATTAATGCAGCGTAATTTTATCTGAATATAAATAAAATCACATGAGAGAATAGTGAGGCTGTGTTCTGACTTATGTTTTTGACTGAGAATTTAGTGTTTTTTGTTCATGGCACATGAAATCATATTGTTCTACGATTATACCTGTCTATATAAGGTCCCACAGTTGACAATGCATGTCAGAGCAAAAACCAAGCCATGAGGTCGAAGGGAATTGTCCGTAGCGCTCCGAGACAGGATTGTGTCTGGGGAAGGGTACCAAAAAATTTCTGCAATATTGAAGGTTCCCAAGAACACCGTGGCCTCCATCATTCTTAAATGGAAGAAGTTTGGAACCACCTAGACTCTTCCTAGAGCTGGCCGCCCAGCCAAATTGAGCAATTGGGGGAGAAGGGCCTTGGTCAGGGAGGTGACCAAGAACCTGATGGTCACTCTGACAGAGTTCCAGAGTTCCTCTGTTGGGATGGGATATCCTTCCAGAAGGACAACAATCTCTGTAGCACTCTACAAATCAGGCCTTTACGGTAGAGTGGCCAGACGGAAGCCACTGCTCAGTAAAAGGCACATGACAGCCTGCTTGGAGTTTGCCAAAAGGTACCTAAAGGACTCTCAGACCATGAGAAACAAGATTCTCTGGTCTGATGAAACCAAGATTGAACTCTTTGGCCTGAATGCCAAGCGTCACGGGTGGCTTAAACCTGGCATCCTCCCTACGGTGAAGCATGGTGGTGGCAGCATCATGCTGTGGGGATGTTTTTCAGCGGTAGGGACTTGTCAGGATCGAGGGAAAGATGAACGGAGAAAAGTACAGATGAAAACCTTCTCAGGACCTCAGACTGGGTTGAAGGTTCACCTTCCAATAGGACAACGTCCCTAAGCACACAGCCAAGACAACGCAGGTGTGGCTTCGGGACAAGTCTCTGAATAACCTTGAGTGGACCAGCCAGTGCCCAGACTTGAACCCGATCGAACATCTCTGGAGAGACCTGAAAATAGCTGTGTAGCGACGCTCCCCATCCAACCTGATAGAGCTTGAGAGGATCTACAGAGAAGAATGGGAGAAACTCCCCAAATACAGGTGTGCCAAGCTTGTAGCATCACACCCAAGAAGACTCGATGCTGTAATCGCTGCCAAAGGTGGTTCAACAAACTACGTAGTAAAGGGTCTGAATACATACAGTGAGGGAAAAAAGTATTTGATCCCCTGTTGATTTTGTACGTTTGCCCACTGACAAAGAAATGATCAGTCTATAATTTTAATGGTAGGTTTATTTGAACAGTGAGACACAGAATAACAACAAAAAGTCCAGAAAAACGCATGTAAAAATGTTATAAATTGATTTGTATTTTAATGAGGGAAATAAGTATTTGACCCCTCTCAATCAGAAAGATTTCTGGCTCCCAGGTGTCTTTTATACAGGTAACGAGCTGAGATTAGGAGCGCACTCTTAAAGGGAGTGCTCCTATTCTCAGCTTGTTACCTGTATAAAAGACACCTGTCCACAGAAGCAATCAATCAATCAGATTCCAAACTCTCCACCATGGCCAAGACCAAAGAGCTCTCCAAGGATGTCAGGGACAAGATTGTAGACCTACACAAGGATGGAATGGGCTACAAGACCATCACCAAGCAGCTTGGTGAGAAGGTGACAACAGTTGGTGCGATTATTCGCAAATGGAAGAAACACAAAATAACTGTCAATCTCCCTCGGCCTGGGGCTCCATTCAAGATCTCACCTTGTGGAGTTGCAATGATCATGAGAACGGTGAGGAATCAGCCCAGAACTACACGGGAGGATCTTGTCAATGATCTCAAGGCAGCTGGGACCATAGTCACCAAGAAAACAATTGGTAACACACTATGCCGTGAAGGACTGAAATCCTGCAGCGCCCGCAAGGTCCCCCTGCTCAAGAAAACTCATATACAGGGCCGTCTGAAGTTTGCCAATGAACACCTGAATGATTCAGAGGAGAACTGGGTGAAAGTGTTGTGGTCAGATGAGACCAAAATCAAGCTCTTTGGCATCAACTCAACTCGCCGTGTTTGGAGGAGGAGGAATGCTGCCTATGACCCCAAGAACACCATCCCCACCGTCAAACATGGAGGTGGAAACATTATGCTTTGGGGGTGTGTTTCTGCTAAGGGGACAGGACAACTTCACTGCATCAAAGGGACGATGGACGGGGCCATGTACGCCCCCATTCTCATCGACGGGGCTGTAGTGGAACAGGTTGAGAGCTTCAAGTTCCTTGGTGTCCACATCACCAACGAACAATCATTGTCCAAACACACCAAGACAGTCGTGAAGAAAGCCTATTCCCCCTCAGGAGACTGAAAAGATTTGGCATGGATCCTCAAAAATTCTACAGCTGCACCATCGAGAGCATCCTGACTGGTTGCATCACCGCCTGGTATGGCAACTGCTTGGCCTCCCGACCGCAAGGCACTACAGAGGGTAGTGCGTACAGCCCAGTACATCACTGGGGCCAAGCTTCCCTGCCATCCAGGACCTCTATACTCAGGCGGTGTCAGAGGAAAGCCCTCAAAATTGTCAAAGACTCCAGCCACCCTAGTCATAGACTGTTCTCTCTGCTACCGCACGGCAAGCGGTACTGGAGTGCCAAGTCTAGGTCCAACATACTTCTCAACAGCTTCTACCCCCAACCCATAAGACTCCTGATCAGCTAATCATGGCTACCCAGACTATTTGCACTGCCCCCCCACCCCATCCTTTTACGCTGCTGCTACTCTGTTAATTATTTTTGCATAGTCACTTTAACTCTGCCCACATGTACATATTACTTCAACTACCTCAACTAGCCGGTGCCCCCGCACATTGACTCTGCACCGGCACCCCCCTGTATATATAGCCTCCCTACTGTTATTTTATTTTACTTCTGCTCTTTTTTTTCTCAACATTTTTTGTTGTTGTTGTTTAATGTTTTACTTTTTTGTTAAAAATAAATGCACTGTTGGTTAAGGGCTGTAAGTAAGCATTTCACTGTAATGTCTGCACCTGTTGTATTCGGCGCATGTGGCCAATAAAATTTGATTTGATTTGATTTGATCTGAAATCTTGGGTGAGAACCTCCTTCCCTCAGCCAGGGCATTGAAAATGGGTCGTGGATGGGTATTCCAGCATGACAATGACCCAAAACACACGGCCAAGGCAACAAAGGAGTGGCTCAAGAAGAAGCACATTAAGGTCCTGGAGTGGCCTAGCCAGTCTCCAGACCTTAATCCCATAGAAAATATGTGGAGGGAGCTGAAGGTTCGAGTTGCCAAACATCAGCCTCAAAACCTTAATGACTTGGAGAAGATCTGCAAAGAGGAGTGGAACAAAATCCCTCCTGAGATGTGTGCAAACCTGGTGGTCAACTACAAGAAACGTCTGACCTCTGTGATTGCCAACAAGGGTTTTGCCACCAAGTACTAAGTAATGTTTTGCAAAGGGGTCAAATACTTATTTCCCTCATTAAAAATGCAAATCAATTTATAACATTTTTGACATGCGTTTTTCTGGATTTTTGTTGTTGTTATTCTGTCTCTCACTGTTCAAATAAACCTACCATAAAAATTATAGACTGATCATGTCTTTGTCAGCGTACAAAATCAGCAGGGGATCAAATACTTTTTTCCCTCACTGTATGTAAATGATATATTAAAGTTTTTATTAATGTATTAATTAATTAATGTTAATATTTATATTTATGTAAATGTGATACTTCATTATTTATTTATTTATATAAATTAGCAACAATAACGTGTTTTTGCTTCGTCATTATGTGTATATTGATGAGGATTTTTATTTTATTTTAGTCTATTTTAGAATAAGGCTGTAACGTAACAAAATGTGGGAAAAGCCAATGGGTCCGAACACTTTCCGAATGCACTGTATTGTTACACCATGTAGGAGCAGTATAGATCTAGTCTGTTCATTATATACATCTATATGATGTATTGTTACACCATGTAGGAGCAGTATAGACCTAGTCTGTTCATTATATACATCTATATGATGTATTGTTACACCATGTAGGAGCAGTATAGATCTAGTCTGTTCATTATATACATCTATATGATGTATTGTTACACCATGTAGGAGCAGTATAGATCTAGTCTGTTCATTAGTGGACGGGACGCTTCTTTCAACAGCAGCAACAGTTAGTCAGACACCTCGGTAGCTTGCTAGACAAAATAGCCCAACCAATAAAGCTCTTTAGACGCTTTCGTGTATATTAGCCACTGTGTTTTAAACCCACTTCTGTCGTCTAGTTAGTTATCCCATTTAATTTCATATTTACGGTGTTGTTGTTATTGGTCAGCTAGCTGGCTGGTTAAGTTAGCACTAGCCTAGCTAGCTAACATCCCCGACCATGAGCTCACTAAGCTACTCTCCTCCTGCTAAAGAAGAGGAGGTCTGCTGGACGGAGAAAGAAGCTCTAGTGAAAGAGGAGGAGGAAGAGGAGGATGTTACAATACAAAAACAAGTAGAGGGTGAAGCTGTTACCGTGAAAGAAGAAGAGAAAGACTTTACAGTGAAAGAAGAGGAAGACGCGTTCAGAGTGAAAGAGGAGGAGGATGTTACAGTGAAAGAAGAGGAAGACGCGTTCAGAGTGAAAGAGGAGGAGGATGTTACAGTGAAAGAAGAGGAAGACGTGTTCAGAGTGAAAGAGGAAGAGGATGTTACAGTGAAAGAAGAGGGAAGACGTGTTCAGAGTGAAAGAGGAGGAGGATGTTACAGTGAAAGAAGAGGAAGACGCGTTCAGAGTGAAAGAGGAGGAGGATGTTACAGTGAAAGAAGAGGAGGCTACCGTGTTTGGAGTGAAAGAGGAGGAGGATGTTACAGTGAAAGAGGAGGAAGACGCGTTCAGAGTCAAAGAGGAGGAGGCTCCCGTTTTTGGAGTGAAAGAGGAGGAGGAGGAGATGACTGTCACATCGAAAAAGGAGGAGGAAGAAGAGGAGGAAACTGGATATCTGGTTCCGGTTTCCCAAAGGCATCTTAAGGCATCCAATGGTTCTAATGATGAACTTAGCAGTAAGATGCTTTTGAGAAACCGGGCCCTGATTAACACTAGTAAGTACTGTCTTAAAAACAGAGGCACAACCTCTGCAGTTGTTGATCTGATGTGTGGTGTTAAAGGGGGAATCTGCAGTTGCTACATCCATATTTGGACTTTTAAATTATTTATATATATCCATTGATTCTTGAAGAATATAACACATGCCTCATGAGCTTAGTTCAACTGTCGTACCCCATCAGATCCCAAAATAAGCTTTTTCTACTCCAATGTTTAGAAACAATGTAAATGTAAACCAACACTGTATCGCCTCAACATGGTTAAAACTATAATATTGATGTCATGGATGGTCAGTCCTTGCATCCATAGGTCTGTCTATGATTTTGAGAGTAGTTACATTTCTCCAGTCCCATCCACCATCTTATTACCAAAACAGTGGTGGAATGACAGCTTTGTTATTGTTTGAACTGCAGATTGGTTGATTGATTGATGTGTGGCTTTTGTAAAGGGGCAACCTAGGTTTTAAACAGCAGCAAAATTGGGGGCTGGAGAAATGTAACCACTCTCAAATTCATAGAGAAAGTTATTGTAGCAACCTTAACCCAAAACCTAGCAACCTCATCAAGAAGTTCAGACATCTTGGTATAACAGTTATAAGGTGTTGGCTTGACAGTCTCTGGACCCAGGTTTGAGTCCAGCTCAGGGCTACCCCCGGAATTCACTACACTATGAATACAAGGACTGGCCATCCATGAGGTCAAAATCATAGTTTTAACCTGTTTTTGAAGATATACAGTGTTTGTTTACAACCAGTGGCATTATACAGTGGGGAAAAAGTATTTAGTCAGCCACCAATTGTGCAAGTTCTCCCACTTAAAAAGATGAGAGAGGCCTGTAATTTTCATCATAGGTACAGGTCAACTATGACAGACAAAATGAGAGAGAAAAAATCCAGAAAATCACATTGTAGGATTTTTTATGAATTTATTTGCAAATTATGGTGGAAAATAAGTATTTGGTCAATAACAAAAGTTTCTCAATACTTTGTTAAATACCATTTGTTGGCAATGACACAGATCAAACGTTTTCTGTAAGTCTTCACAAGGTTTTCACACACTGTTGCTGGTATTTTGGCCCATTCCTCCATTCAGATCTCCTCTAGAGCAGTGATGTTTTGGGGCTGTTGCTGGGCAACACGGACTTTCAACTCCCTCCAAATATTTTCTATGGGATTGAGATCTGGAGACTGGCTAGGCCACTCCAGGACCTTGAAATGCTTCTTACGAAGCCACTCCTTCGTTGCCCGGGCGGTGTGTTTGGGATCATTGTCATGCTGAAAGACCCAGCCACGTTTCATCTTCAATGCCCTTGCTGATGGAAGGAGGTTTTCACTCAAAATCTCACGATACATGGCCCCATTCATTCTTTCCTTTACACGGATCAGTCGTCCTGGTCCCTTTGCAGACAAACAGCCCCAAAGCATGATGTTTCCACCTACATGCTTCACAGTAGGTATGGTGTTCTTTGGATGCAACTCAGCATTCTTTGTCCTCCAAAAACGACGAGTTGAGTTTTTACCAAAAAGTTATATTTTGGTTTCATCTGACCATATGACATTCTCCCAATCCTCTTCTGGATCATCCAAATGCACTCTAGCAAACTTCAGACGGGCCTGGACATGTACTGGCTTAAGCAGGGGGACACATCTGGCACTGCAGGATTTGAGTCCCTGGCGGCGTAGTGTGTTACTGATGGTAGGCTTTGTTACTTTGGTCCCAGCTCTCTGCAGGTCATTCACTAGGTCCCCCGTGTGGTTCTGGGATTTTTGCTCACCATTCTTGTGATCATTTTGACCCCACGGGGTGAGATCTTGCGTGGAGCCCCAGATCGAGGGAGATTATCAGTGGTCTTGTATGTCTTCCATTTCCTAATAATTGCTCCCACAGTTGATTTCTTCAAACCAAGCTGCTTACCTATTGCAGATTCAGTCTTCCCAGCCTGGTGCAGGTCTACAATTCTGTTTCTGGTGTCCTTTGACAGCTCTTTGGTCTTGGCCATAGTGGAGTTTGGAGTGTGACTGTTTGAGGTTGTGGACAGGTGTCTTTTATACTGATAACAAGTTCAAACAGGTGCCATTAATACAGGTAACGAGTGGAGGACAGAGGAGCCTCTTAAAGAAGAAGTTACAGGTCTGTGAGAGCCAGAAATCTTGCTTGTTTGTAGGTGACCAAATACTTATTTTCCACCATAATTTGCAAATAAATTCACAAAAAATCCTACAATGTGATTTTCTGGAATTTTTTTCCCTCAATTAGTCTGTCATAGTTGACGTGTACCTATGATGAAAAGTACAGGCCTTTCTCATCTTTTTTAAGTGGGAGAACTTGCACAATTGGTGGCTGACTAAATACTTTTTTTCCCCCACTGTACAAGCTTATGTTTTGGTTTTTGATGGGGAAATACATTTGAGGCATTTATAAGTTATATTCTTCAAGAATCAATGGCTATACAGTATATGGGTCTTTCTATAACTGCCAGTGAGGATTTCCTTGCATTTATGGCAGTGTGGTTCCCTTAAGGGTCAGTCAACTTTGGTACAACATACTATGGGGAGTCACACTCTCGCGACTTCGAGGCTATATACAGGGGGTACCGGTGCCGAGGTAATGGGCTGGGGGTTATATACAGGGGGTACCGGTACCGAGGTAATGTGCCGGGGTACAGGTTAGTCCAGATAATAATGAGGCTATACACAGGGGGTACCGGTACCGAGGTAATGTGCCGGGGTACAGGTTAGTCCAGGTAATAATGAGGCTATACACAGGGGGTACCGGTACCGAGGTAATGGGCTGGGATACAGGTTAGTCCAGGTAATAATGAGGCTATATACAGGGGGTACCGGTACCGAGTCAATGGGCTGGGGTACAGGTTAGTCCAGGTAATAATCAGGCTATATACAGGGGGTACCGGTACCGAGGTAATGTGCCGGGGTACAGGTTAGTCCAGGTAATAATGAGGCTATATACAGGGGGTACCGGTACCGAGGTAATGGGCTGGGGTACAGGTTAGTTCAGGTAATAATGAGGCTATATACAGGGGGTACCGGTACCGAGGTAATGGGCTGGGGTAAAGGTTAGTCCAGGTAATAATGAGGCTATATACAGGGGGTACCGGTACCGAGGTAATGGGCTGGGGTACAGGTTAGTTCAGGTAATTTGTACATGTCGGTAGGGGTAAAGTGACTGTGCTTAGATGATAAACAGCGAGTAGCAGCAGTGTAAAAACAAAGGAGGGAGGGGATTAATTGTTCAGCAGTCTTATGGCTTGGGGGTAGAAGCTGTTAAGGAGCCTTTTGGTCCTAGACTTGGCGCTCGGTACCGCTTGCTGTGCGGTAGCAGAGAGAACAGTCTATGACTTGGGTGACTGGAGTCTTTGACGATTTTCCTCTGACATGCCTAGTATCTAGGTCCTGGATGGCAGGAAGCTTGACCCCAGTGATGTAAAAAAACAAACAAAATATAACTATTGTAAAATAGATTGTGTCCGTAAAATGTTGGAAATAGAAGCCTAAGTGTTGTTGTTCATTAGTTTGCTGCAATTAGGGGAGAGGTGGTAGGGTTAGTGGAAAATAATACATTTACATTTAAGTCATTTAGCAGACGCTCTTATCCAGAGAGACTTACAGGAGCAATTAGGGTTAAGTGCCTTGCTGAAGGGCACATCGACAGATTTTTCACCTAGTCGGCTCGGGGATTAGAACCAGCGACCTTTCGGTTACTGGCACACCGCTCTTAACCACTAAGCTACCTGCCGCCATAATAAAGGGAAATATATTTTTAAAAGATATATTTATTTTACATTTGAGTCATTTAGCAGACACTCTTATCCAGAGCGACTTAAATTTATTGTACACTATGTACACTACCAGTCAAAAGTTTGGACACACCTACTCATTCAAGGGTTTTTCTTTATTTTTTACTATTTTCTACATTGTATAATAATAGTGAAGACATCAAAACTATGAAATAACACATATGGAATCATGTAGTAACCAAAAAAGTGTTAAACAAATCAAAATATATTTTTTATTTGAGATTCTGTAAAGTAGCCACCCTTTGCCTTGATGGCAGCTTTGCACTCTTGGCATTCTCTCAACCAGCTTCCTGAGGTAGTCACCTGGAATGCATTTCAATTAACAGGTGTGCCTTAAGTTAATTTGTGGAATTAATTTCCTTTTTAATACATTTGAGCCAATCAGTTGTGTTGTGACAAGGTAGGGTTGGTATACAGAAGATAGCCCTATTTGGTGAAAGACCAAGTCCATATTATGGCAAGAACAGCTCAAATAAGCAAAGAGAAACAACAGTCCATCATTACTTTAAGACATGAAGGTCAGACAATACGGAACATTTCAAGAACATTGAAAGTTTCTTCAAGTGCAGTCGCAAAAACCATCAAGCGCCATGATGAAACTGGCTCTCATGAGGACCGCCACAGGAATGGAAGACCCAGAGTTAGCTCTGCTGCAGAGGATAAGTTCATTAGAGTTACCAGCCTCAGAAATTGCAGCCCAAATAAAGACTTCACAGATTTCAAGTCACAGACGTATCTCAACATCAACTGTTCAGAGGGGACTGGGTAAATCAGGCCTTCATGGTTGAATTGCTGCAAAGAAACAACTACTAAAGAATTAAGAAGAAGAGATCTGCTTGGGCCAAGAAACACGAGCAATGGACATTAGACCGGTGGAAATTGAGATTTTTGGTTCCAACCGCCGTGTCTTTGTGCGACGCGATGTGGGTGAACGGATGATCTCCGCGTGTGTGTTCCCACCGTGAAGCATGGAGGAGGAGGTGTGATGATGTGGGGGTGCTTTGATGGTGACACTGTCTGTGATTTATTTAGAATTCAAGGCACACTTAACCAGCATAGCTACCACAGCATTCTGCAGTGATACGCCATCCCATCTGGTTTGGGCTTAGTGGGACTATCATTTTGCTTTTCAACAGGACAATGACCCAACACACCTCCAGGCTGTGTAAGGGCTATTTTACCAAGAAGGAGAGGGATGGAGTGCTGCATCAGATGACCTGGCCTCCACAATCCCCCGACCTCAACCCAATTGAGATGGTTTGGGATGAGTCGGACCGCAGAGTGAAGGAAAAGCAGCCAACAAGTGCTCAGCATATGTGGGAACTCCTTCAAGACTGTTGGAAAAGCAATCCAGATGAAGCTGCTTGAGAGAATGCCAAGAGTGTGCAAAGCTGTCATCAAGGCAAAGGGTGGCTATTTGAAGAATCTCAAATATAAAATATATTTGGATTAGTTTAACACTATTTTATTATTATTATTATTATTATTATTATTATTATTATTATTATTTTGGTCACTACATGATTCCATGTGTGTTATTTCATAGTTTTGATGTCTTCACTATTGTCCTACAATGTAGAAAATAGTAAAAATAAAGAACAACCCTTGAATGAGTAGTTGTGTCCAAACTTTTGAATGGTACTGTATGTTATTGTTAGGTGAAGTTATGGGCCAGTTTGGCATACACTTAGTGTGCAAAGGTAGCCAAAGAGCATTTTACGACACAGAGCTTAATGTGAGTTTCCTTGAGTAACACTCCCGATCTTGCTCTGATAATGTGTGGTAATATTCAGAATACATTGTGAAAAACTAAAATCTTTGCTCACCATTTTTGCTCCATGCAGATATACTACATCCATAACTAGAGGTTATTAGCATGGAGGAGTTCAGATGTACTACATCCATAACTAGAGGTTATTAGCATGGAGGAGTTCAGATATACTACATCCATAACTAGCGGTTATTAGCATGGAGGAGTTCAGATATACTACATCCATAACTAGAGGTTATTAGCATGGAGGAGTTCAGATATACTACATCCATAACTAGAGGTTATTAGCATGGAGGAGTTCAGATATACTACATCCATAACTAGAGGTTTTTAGCATGGAGGAGTTTCTGCAGCCAAATTGTGTTGCATAGCAACAAACAGCAAACACAGAAAGGGTCCTATATTGGAGAGTAAAAGTCGTCTGGCACTCTGCTTAGGATTTCAACAACTTTAAACTTTAACTTATTTCTAGCCTACAGTCATCGATGTTACTACTAATGTGAAAACAAGACAAAATATGACTATTGTTGCTCACTTGACTGTATAAAAGACAATTGTCAAATAATTTAAGGCATCAATTGTTGTACAATTTAATGGGTACGCTCTGGGTATCACCTTTTACCTCAAATAAACAGTGTATTTCTGCTGTTGTGGTTCTTTAACCATCTGTCTGACTTTGTCGTTCACACAGGAGAGAGACGTGGCTATCGTGGATCCTCTGGGGAGGCTCAACAACATGATGCTGATGAGGCAGAAAGGTCTCTCTCCAGATCAGAACACCTTAAGAAAAACCATCTGAGACCCACTGGGAAGAAATCTCACTGCTGCTCTGACTGTGGGATACGTTGCAAGTTTTCATCAGAACTTAAAATACACCAGCGAGTACACACAGGAGAGAAACCTTATAGCTGTGATCAATGTGGGAGGAGTTTTACTCGGTCAAGCTACCTGATAGTACATCTGAGAATACACACAGGAGAGAAACCTTACGACTGCTCTGACTGCGGAAAGACTTTTGTTAATTTAATAGATTTCAAATCACACCAGAGAACACACACAGGAGAGAAATCACCATATAGTTGTTCTCAATGTGGGAAGAGTTTTACTCGGTCAAGCTCCCTGATAGTGCACCAGAGAACACACACAGGAGAGAAACCTTATAGCTGTACTCAATGTGGGAAGAGTTTTTATGCATCTTGCCATCTGACGAGACACCAGAGAACACACACAGGAGAGAAACCTTACTACTGCTCTGACTGCGGAAAGACTTTTGTTAATTTAATAGATTTAAAATCACACCAGAGAACACACACAGGAGAGAAATCACCATATAGTTGTACTCAATGTGGGAAGAATTTTACTCGGTCAAGCTCCCTGATAGTGCACCAGAGAACACACACAGGAGAGAAACCTTATAGCTGTACTCAATGTGGGAAGAGTTTTGTTGTATCTTGCCATCTGACGAGACACCAGAGAACACACACAGGAGAGAAACTTTTTAGCAGGAGATAAATGATATAGCTGTGATCATGTGACAAGAGATACTTTGATAAAAGATCTCTGATCAAACATCAGAAAATACATACATGAGTTGTTTCATGATATCAATGAAATAATGTCACAATGTAGAATGTTTTAACATTGTAGAAGGAGTATTTTAATTAATAATGTCACAATGTAGAACCCTAAACATTTCCCCCTGTTCAATTTATTTCAGCGTGATATGGATATTAGCCTCTGGGAAAAATCCAGGCTATGAATTGAAAGAGTATTTATGTGATTCAACAAAAAGTAAAAAAAAAAATTAAAAAAAGTTGTGTTCCACGTTAATCAAAATGCAACACTTCTAAATGCAGCTAGCTGTTTTCTACAAATTGTCCTCTGACCAGTGATGTACACATTATTCCCAGATTCCGTGTGGTGTTTGAGCTGTTAGTTTTAACAGGACGTGCAACCTCATCTCCCCCCCTCTTGCGCAATTGATTTCAACATGATATCGATGAAATAAGTGTTGCGTTCCTTTGTTTAGCGACCCATAAATGTAAATGCATCACTCCAAAATGTAGCTGACTGTCTTCTGCAGGTTGTCCTCTAACCAGTGAGGTAAAAGTTATCTCCCATTTCCATGTGTTTTTTTAGTTGTGTTAGTTTCAACAGCAGGTACAACCTGATCTCCCCCATAATCGATATCAGTGACTTATTGTTGGTGCTTGTGCAGTTTATAAGGTGCTTGTTTTAATATGATTATTGTGGCACATTTGTGTAGATAGGACAGTTTAGGTTTCGGTTTTCAATATATCACAAACTGTTTTTGCATATTGGTTATTGATTTGGACATGTTAAAACTGTGTTTTGACATTGAGGTTTCCCACGTAGCAAAATGTCATTGAAAAGACATTGAAAAGAAGACTATGCCTGATGTCCAATATAAACTCAGCAAAAAAAGAAACGTCCCTTTTTCAGGACCATGTCTTTCAAAGATAATTTGTAGAAATCCAAAATAACTTCACAGATCTTCATTGTAAAGGGTTTAAACACTGTTTCCCATGCTTGTTCAATGAACCATAAATAATTAATGAACATGCACCTGTGGAACGGTCGTTAAGACTTACAGATGGTAGGCAATTAAGGTCACAGTTATGAAAACTTAGGACACAAAAGAGGCCTTTCTATTGACTCTGGAAAACACCAAAAGAAATATGCCCAGGGTCCCTGCTCATCTGCGTGAACGTGCCTTATGCATGCTGCAAGGAGGCATCCTCCCTCATGTGGTACCCTTCCTGCAGGCTCATCCTGACATGACAATGCCACCAGCCATACTGCTCATTCTGTGCGTGATTTCCTGCAAGACAGGAATGTCAGTGTTCTGTCATGGCCAGTGAAGAACCCGGATCTCAATCCCATTGAGCACGTCTGGGACCTGTTGGATCGGAGGGTGAGAGCTAGGGCAATTCCCCCCAGAAATGTCCGGGAACTTGTATGTGCCTTGGTGGAAGAGTGGGGTAACATCTCACAGCAAGAACTGGCAAATCTGGTGCAGTCCATGAGGAGGAGATGCACTGCAGTACTTAATGCAGCTGGTGGCCACACCAGATACTGACTGTTACTTTTGATTTTGACCCCCCCCCAAGGGACACATTATTTGTGTGTGGAACTTGTTCAGTTTATGTCTCAGTTGTTGAATATTGTTATGTTCATACAAATATTTACACATGTTAAGTTTGCTGAAAATAAACGCAGTTGACAGTGAGAGGACTTTTTTTGTTGCTGAGTTTACATTCGGTTTTAGTTGAAAATATGTATTTTCAGGTCGTTTTTTCAACGACTTGACAACAACTTCATTTCAACGTACTTGCAGCCTTTAAACATGGACGCAGTATAATAAATTGGTCTATAATCAGTTTTATTAACAATCTTACATCACTCCAGTATTTCTTTACAACATTCAAGTGCTACTTGTCTTTATTCCACTACTGAAGAAGCATGACTCAAATCACCTACTCATATTTCAAACATCCAGCCTGACAAAATATACATTTTTAATTATTCAATGCCTCACCATTAAGTGAATTATTGCCAATACATATTAACAAAGGGGTGTACATTCTGTTTTGAAATTCCATAATATTTACATTTCATGTAACATTTAGTAATTATAATTTATGCAACCAACTGACAATTTTTTGCTACTATTATATTGACATTGTTGCCCTGCTTGTAGAATATCAGGGTTCATTCTCAGATGTGCCAACCCAAATGTACTAGAGTATGACATTGGGGACTCGGCCCCGAACCAACAACATGCCTATCGAGTGAACCTGAAAAGAGAGATAAGGTCCGCAGTGAGGTGGAAAGTTCCTACGGATATTGCAGGAGTTTCCTCTTGAAATCAGACATGTCCGTGGTAAGGACAACTTGGTTGCTGATTGTCTCAAGGGTAGGCAGTCAAAAGGATTTGTGTTTTGCATTTAGCCAGTGCGTTGTCATGGATCACAATTTATTTTGACTGCACGTTTTTCTGTATTGGAGATGAGTTTTGTTTGGGCTCGTTCCAAGGGGACGAGAGTTCTAGAAGCTAAGGAGTTTTAGGAAGACGAGAGTTCTAGAAGCCAGTGAGTTTTGGAAGCTAGTGAGTTTTAGGAAGACCAGAGTTCTAGAAGCTAGTGAGTTTTAGGACGACCAGAGTTCTAGAAGCTAGTGAGTTTTAGGACGACCAGAGTTCTAGAAGCTAGTGAGTTTTAGGAAGACCAGAGTTCTAGAAGCTAGTGAGTTTTAGGAAGACCAGAGTTCTAGAAGCTAGTGAGTTTTAGGACGACCAGAGTTCTAGAAGCTAGTGAGTTTTAGGAAGACCAGAGTTCTAGAAGCTAGTGAGTTTTAGGACGACCAGAGTTCTAGAAGCTAGTGAGTTTTAGGACGACCAGAGTTCTAGAAGCTAGTGAGTTTTAGGACGACCAGAGTTCTAGAAGCTAGTGAGTTTTAGGACGACCAGAGTTCTAGAAGCTAGTGAGTTTTAGGATGACCAGAGTTCTAGAAGCTAGTGAGTTTTAGGAAGACCAGAGTTCTAGAAGCTAGTGAGTTTTAGGAAGACCAGAGTTCTAGAAGCTAGTGAGTTTAAGGAAGACCAGAGTTCTAGAAGCCAGTGAGTTTTAGGAAGACCAGAGTTCTAGAAGCTAGTGAGTTTTAGGACGACCAGAGTTCTAGAAGCTAGTGAGTTTTAGGAAGACCAGAGTTCTAGAAGCTAGTGAGTTTTAGGAAGACCAGAGTTCTAGAAGCTAGTGAGTTTTAGGACGACCAGAGTTCTAGAAGCTAGTGAGTTTTAGGAAGACCAGAGTTCTAGAAGCTAGTGAGTTTTAGGACGACCAGAGTTCTAGAAGCTAGTGAGTTTTAGGACGACCAGAGTTCTAGAAGCTAGTGAGTTTTAGGGACGACCAGAGTTCTAGAAGCTAGTGAGTTTTAGGACGACCAGAGTTCTAGAAGCTAGTGAGTTTTAGGATGACCAGAGTTCTAGAAGCTAGTGAGTTTTAGGAAGACCAGAGTTCTAGAAGCTAGTGAGTTTTAGGAAGACCAGAGTTCTAGAAGCTAGTGAGTTTAAGGAAGACCAGAGTTCTAGAAGCCAGTGAGTTTTAGGAAGACCAGAGTTCTAGAAGCTAGTGAGTTTTAGGACGACCAGAGTTCTAGAAGCTAGTGAGTTTTAGGAAGACCAGAGTTATAGAAGCTAGTGAGTTTTAGGACGACCAGAGTTCTAGAAGCTAGTGAGTTTTAGCAAGACGAGAGTTATAGAAACTAGTGAGTTTTAGGTCAGTAACTTATAACCATGGAACCACCCCAGACCTTTCATGCATGACTTAAAGCACCTGAGTATTAGATTTACTGCCAGGGTCTAGTATGTCACTGCCAGGTCTGATTTTCTTGGCAAGAAGGCACCAGAGCCTATTGTGGTAACAGGTTCACACTAGATAACACAACCACACAGTGCATGAAAAACATGAGGTGTGGCTAACGTTTGCAAGCTTGAGCTAGCTACCGAGCTAGCATACAAACTCGGTAGCACAGAGTAGATTCTCCATATGACGTTGAGAAATAGTGCATTGTGGGTAGTTTAGAAGATATTCGGAAATAAGTTAATAAATATGTAATAACGCAAAAACATAACTGTTTGAACTTAATAGGTAACCAGATCGTGACTACAACTAAGTTCCTAAGTCTTTAACCACTCTGTGTTGTTACATTGGTGAGTAAAAACTCATGCTTCCTACCCTTTAACCTTTTGTCTGAAAATTAAATCTACATTTTACTCAACTTCGTTACCCACTCCAGTCAGCAGATGGCGATGTGGGACTTTAAGGCTATGCTGCTAGTGTGACGTATAATCTAGTGGACGGGACGCATCTTTCAACAGCAGCAACAGTTAGTCAGACACCTCGGTAGCTTGCTAGACAAAATAGCCCAACCAATAAAGCTCTTTAGACGCTTTCGTGTATATTAGCCACTGTGTTTTAAACCCACTTCTGTCGTCTAGTTAGTTATCCCATTTAATTTCATATTTACGGTGTTGTTGTTATTGGTCAGCTAGCTGGCTGGTTAAGTTAGCACTAGCCTAGCTAGCTAACATCCCCGACCATGAGCTCACTAAGCTACTCTCCTCCTGCTAAAGAAGAGGAGGTCTGCTGGACGGAGAAAGAAGCTCTAGTGAAAGAGGAGGAGGAGAGGAGGATGTTACAATACAAAAACAAGTAGAGGGTGAGGCTGTTACCGTGAAAGAAGAAGAGGAAGACGTTACAGTGAAAGAAGAGGAAGACGCGTTCAGAGTGAAGGAGGAGGAGGATGTTACAGTGAAAGAAGAGGAAGACGCGTTCAGAGTGAAAGAGGAGGAGGATGTTACAGTGAAAGAAGAGGAAGACGCGTTCAGAGTGAAAGAGGAGGAGGATGTTACAGTGAAAGAAGAGGAAGACGCGTTCAGAGTGAAAGAGGAGGAGGATGTTACAGTGAAAGAAGAGGAAGACGCGTTTAGAGTGAAAGAGGAGGATGCTGTTTTTGGAGTGAAAGAAGAGGAGGCTCCCGTTTTTGGAGTGAAAGAGGAGGAGGGGGAGATGACTGTCACATCGAAAAAGGAGGAGGAAGAAGAGGAGGAAACTGGATATCTGGTTCCGGTTTCCCAAAAACATCTTAAGGCATCCAATGGTTCTAATGATGAACTGAGCAGTAAGATGCTTTTGAGAAACCGGGCCCTGATTAACACTAGTAAGTACTGTCTTAAAAACAGAGGCACAAACTCTGCAGTTGTTGAACTGATGTGTGGTGTTAAAGGGGGAATCTGCAGTTGCTACATCCATATTTGGACTTAAATTATTTATATATAGCCATTGATTCTTGAAGAATATAACACATGCCTCATGAGCTTAGTTCAACTGTCTTACCCCATCAGATCCCAAAATAAGCTTTTTCTACTCCAATGTTTAGAAACAATGTAAATGTAAACCAACACTGTATCGCCTCAACATGGTTAAAACTATAATGTTGATACCATGGATGGTCAGTCCTTGCATCCATAGGTCTGTCTATGAATGTGAGAGTAGTTACATTTCTCCAGTCCCATCATCATCTTATTACCAAAACAGTGGCAGAATGACAGCTTTGTTATTGTTTGAACTGCAGATTGGTTGATTGATTGATGTGGCTTTTTTAAAAGGACAACATAGGTTTTAAACAGCAACAAAATGGCTGCCCAGAGACTTAGTTTGGTAAACAGCTGAGGGATGGGGGCTGGAGAAATGTAACCACTCTCAAATTCATAGAGAAAGCTATTGTAGCAACCTTGACCCAAAACCTGGTAATCTGTCTGTGAAGATTAACCTGTTTAACCCCTTGGAGTCAGTTGACGCAAATTTGCTTCAATCTAAGTAATTTAAGTAATCCATAGTACGACCATTTTAAAACAATTCCATATGTCAGTTTAGCCCCCCTCCCCCAACGGCTTAGATTTACAGGGGTTAAAGGTCTTACTCACATCGGCTAAGGAGAGAGTGATCATACAGTCGTCCGGAACAGCTGGTGCACAAGACTTTGTGGAGGCCACGGAGATGGCACAGTCCATCGCTCTAAGACATGTGATACATAAATTGTATATGGTTATATTATGTACAAAAAAATGATGCAACACTAATAAATCTAATATTATTTTATAACAAATGTACTTTCTCCCGCTTTGGATACTGTCGCTGTCCGCGGTTCTGAATGTAATTATATGCACAAGCACAAAACACCACATCTGTAATTTTAGTCATTTTTACATGGCAGGAGAGTAACAATTCAAGCCAGAATAACCTACTGTTTTTTGGCGAACTCCAAGGTCCTCTGGTAATACTAGTCCCGTGTGAATCGACATCCCTGTGTTTTGAGAGAAATGAGTTTGACAGGTGTTGCTCACGGTTTGATCAAGAAAACAATAACTGATTTGATCCATTTAACGAAGTGCTGCTCATAGCCTACATATGAAGGGGTCTGCAAGTATCAACTTTCACAGTGGATGATTTTGTTCATATGTTTTGTGTGTATTAATATTTCTAGCCTACAATCATCGATGTTACTACTAATGTGAAAACAAGACAAAATATTACTATTATTGCTCACTTGACTGTCTTAAGACAATTGTCAAATAATTTAACAGATGTCAATTGTTGTACAGCTTCATGGGTACGCTCTGGGCATCACCTTTTACCTCAAATAAACAGTATTTCTGCTGTTGTGGGCCTTTAACCATCTGTCTGACTTTGTCGTTCACACAGAAGAGAGACGTGACTATCGTGGATCCTCTGGGGAGCCTCAACAACATCATGAAGCTGAGGAGGCAGAGAAGAGTCCCTCCAGATCAGAACATCTCAAGAAACACCAGCGGAAACCCACAGGGAAGAAATCTCACTGCTGCTCTGACTGTGGGAAGATATTCAACTCTTCAACAGCCCTTAAAAGACATATGAGAATCCATACAGGAGAGAAACCGTATAGCTGTAATCAATGTGGGAAGAGTTTTACTTACGCAAGCTGCCTGAAGGTACATTTGAGAACACACACAGGAGAGAAACCTTATAGCTGCGATCAATGTGGGAAGAATTTTACTTCATCTACCAGTCTGACTATCCACCAGAGAACACACACAGGAGAGAAACTATATAGCTGCGATCAATGTGGGAAAAGTTTTACTTACTCAAGCAACATGAAGGTACATTTCAGAACAGAATCACACAAGAGAACACACACAGGAGAGAAGCCTTATAGCTGTGATCAATGTGGGAATAGTTTTAGTCAATCAAGCAACCTGATGGTACATTTGAGAATGCACACAGGAGAGAAATCTTATAGCTGTGATCAATGTGGGAAGAGTTTTAGTCGATCAAGCAACCTGATGGTACATTTGAGAACACACACAGGAGAGAAACCTTATAGCTGTGATCAATGTGGCAAGAGATACGCTGCTAAAAGAACTCTGATTAAACATCAGAAAGTACATACATGAAGGAGTTGTTTCATGATATCAATTAAATAATGTCACAATGTTTTAACATTGTTGTATGAGTATTTTAATGAATTTTACAATGTAGAACCATTTACATTTTACATTTTTTGTCATTTAGCAGACGCTCTTATCCAGAGCAACTTACAGGTGCATACATTATTTTTGTATTTTTCATACTGGCCCCCCGTGGGAATCGAACCCACAACCCTGGCGTTGCAAACGCCATGCTCTACCAACTGAGCTTCATCCCTGCTGGCCATTCCCTCCCCTACCCTGGACGACGCTGGGCCAATTGTGCGCCGCCCCAACCATTTTCCCCCTGTTCTATTGATTTCAGCGTGATATGGATATTAGCCTCATCAGGGGGAAAATCCAGGCTCTGAAATGAGTTGTGTTACACTTACCACGATTCCCCCCCTAATCAATATTAGTGATTTACATAACCTTGGGTTCAGACTATTGAGATGCACCCATAACCTTGGGTTCAGACTATTGAGATGCATCCATATCCTTGGGTTCAGACTATTGAGATGCACCCATATCCTTGGGTTCAGACTATTGAGATGCACCCATATCCTTGGGTTCAGACTATTGAGATGCATCCATATCCTTGGGTTCAGACTATTGAGATGCACCCATAACCTTGGGTTCAGACTATTGAGATGCATCCATAACCTTGGGTTCAGACTATTGAGATGCATCCATAACCTTGGGTTCAGACTATTGAGATGCACCCATAACCTTGGGTTCAGACTATTGAGATCCATCCATAACCTTGGGTTCAGACTATTGAGATGCACCCATATCCTTGTGTTAGCTTCTGTACTGTACCTTGAATTTGAGCTTGGCTCTGTTGATGTCATTCAGAAACTGCAATGTGTTATCATCATTAATTCAATTTAGACTTACAAATGACCAAACCCAGTCTCAGGCTTGGATAACTCTGGAGGCCCCTTGGGTTTCCACAGAGTTGGGTAAGAGCTCTCTGATATTAGATATTTTTTCCCCCCCTGGCATCTAAAGACCCTTGATACAGCTAGCCAGTTGATAGTAAAGTAGAATGAATGATAGATACAGCTGGCCAGTTGATAGTAAAGTAGAATGAATGATGCAGCTGGCCAGTTGATAGTAAAGTAGGATGAATGATAGATACAGCTGGCCAGTTGATAGTAAAGTAGGATGAATGATGCAGCTGGCCAGTTGATAGTAAAGTAGAATGAATGATGCAGCTGGCCAGTTGATAGTAAAGTAGGATGAATGATAGATACAGCTGGCCAGTTGATAGTAAAGTAGGATGAATGATGCAGCTGGCCAGTTGATAGTAAAGTAGAATTAATGATGCAGCTGGCCAGTTGATAGTAAAGTAGAATGAATGATAGATACAGCTAGCCAGTTGATAGTAAAGTAGGATGAATGATAGATACAGCTGGCCAGTTGATAGTAAAGTAGGATGAATGATGCAGCTGGCCAGTTGATAGTAAAGTAGAATGAATGATAGATGCAGCTGGCCAGTTGATAGTAAAGTAGGATGAATGATGCAGCTGGCCAGTTGATAGTAAAGTAGGATGAATGATAGATACAGCTGGCCAGTTGATAGTAAAGTAGGATGAATGATAGATTCAGCTGGCCAGTTGATAGTAAAGTAGAATGAATGATGCAGCTGGCCAGTTGATAGTAAAGTAGAATGAATGATGCAGCTGGCCAGTTGATAGTAAAGTAGGATGAATGATGCAGCTGGCCAGTTGATAGTAAAGTAGGATGAATGATGCAGCTGGCCAGTTGATAGTAAAGTAGGATGAATGATAGATGCAGCTGGCCAGTTGATAGCGAAGTAGCATGAATGATAGATGCAGCTGGCCAGTTGATAGCGAAGTAGGATGAATGATAGATACAGCTGGCCAGTTGATAGTAAAGTAGGATAATTGATAGATACAGCTAGCCAGTTGATAGTAAAGTAGGATAAATGATGAAGCTGGCCAGTTGATAGTAAAGTAGGATGAATGATAGATACAGCTAGCCAGTTGATAGTAAAGTAGGATGAATGATAGATACAGCTGGCCAGTTGATAGTAAAGTAGGATGAATGATGCAGCTGGCCAGTTGATAGTAAAGTAGGATGAATGATACAGCTGGCCAGTTGATAGTAAAGTAGGATGAATGATAGATACAGCTGGCCAGTTGATAGTAAAGTAGGATGAATGATAGATACAGCTGGCCAGTTGATAGTAAAGTAGGAGGAATGATAGATACAGCTGGCCAGTTGATAGTAAAGTAGGATGAATGATGCAGCTGGCCAGTTGATAGTAAAGTAGGATGAATGATACAGCTGGCCAGTTGATAGTAAAGTAGGATGAATGATAGATACAGCTGGCCAGTTGATAGTAAAGTAGGATGAATGATGCAGCTGGCCAGTTGATAGTAAAGTAGGATGAATGATACAGCTGGCCAGTTGATAGTAAAGTAGGATGAATGATAGATACAGCTGGCCAGTTGATAGTAAAGTAGGATGAATGATGCAGCTGGCCAGTTGATAGTAAAGTAGGATGAATGATACAGCTGGCCAGTTGATAGTAAAGTAGGATGAATGATAGATACAGCTGGCCAGTTGATAGTAAAGTACGATGAATGATACAGCTGGCCAGTTGATAGTAAAGTAGGATTAATGATAGATACAGCTGGCCAGTTGATAGCGAAGAAGGATGAATGATAGATGCAGCTAGCCAGTTGATAGTGAAGTAGGATGAATGACCAGGACGACTGATCCGTGTAAAGGAAATAATGAATGTATCGTGAGATTTTGAGTGAAAACCTCCTTCCATCAGCAAGGGCATTGAAGATGAAACGTGGCTGGGTCTTTCAGCATGACAATGATCCCAAACACACCACCCGGGCAACGAAGGAGTAGCTTCGTAAGAAGCATTTCAAGGTCCTGGAGTGGCCTAGCCAGTCTCCAGATCTCAACCCCATAGAAAATCTTTGGAGGGAGTTGAAAGTCTGTGTTGTCCAGCGACAGCCCCAAAACATCACTGCTCTAGAGGAGATCTGCATGGAGGAATGGGCCAAAATACCAGCAACAGTGTGTGAAAACCTTGTGAAGACTTACAGAAAACGTTTGACCTGTGTCCATGGGCGGCTTGTTCAATAGGGCGATATGGGCGACGCACTGCCAAACGGGAAAAGGAAGGGATTTTTTTTCTAATCAATTATATCACGGCAACAGCAGTTATCAGTGTTCACGTCTGATCTGCCAGCCACTAAATGTCAAATCAGGCTAAAGTCGTGCTTCAAATGGCCCGCCCGTTTTTGGGCGATTTCAGTCAGGTTGAAAATCGCCCAGAAGTCTCTCATAGCCTGTCATGTAAAATCTATTTTTTCACATTTCAAAGCTTTCAATACATTCTCTATGGGTGTCTGTGGGCATGCACTTACGCGCTTTCGTCATACGTGACGTAACGTTGAACGTAACTAAGACAATGGCGGCTAGCAGCGTCTATGTTGCGACCTGCAGTGTGGCGTTATTTTATGTTTTTAATTTGTAGACTTAGTTTACAAACATTCTGCAAACATTCTGCTTTGGACTGATCTTCGGTTTTGGACTGATCTTGTTGATCGTGTACATACCCGCTACGAACGGACTAAATAATGAAACGCTGCTGGCAGCGGAATCCCAATACAGCTGGGAGACTTGGCTGGATGACAGAGTCCCGGACAGAGAGGTGGAGCCGGCCGGCTTCACCCTGGTCAGAGCGGACCGCGATCCTGGTAAGAGGGCGACTCTGTACCCCCGACATTGAACTGCTTTCTGTGTCATTGAACCTTACTATTGTTGATAAAACAAGTTTACTGGAGAACGGAGACCAAGTAGAGACTTTTGGACAAGGTGGATAATTGTATAATATAAGGCAGTTTATTCAGAGGTAAAGATATCTGGAATCGCGTGCACGGACCCGTTCGTCAAACTCGTAGGGGAGTTTATCAGAAGAGCCCCTAAACATTGTGTGCTGACATTTTATACAATAAAATGAAGTAGGTTGAATCTAGTAGTTCTGATCTTCTGATTGGTCCTGATGAGTTGGGCGAGGTCACCTCCAGGCTAGTGTCACTGTTGCATTGGCTCTGAGTCGGGTTCTCTGTCTTCAGATGTTCAGCCTAAGAGAAGAGGATTTGTGTGTGTGTGTGTGTGTGTTTGTTATCAGTGTGTGTGTGTGTGTGTGTGTGTGTGTGTGTGTGTGTTTGTTATCAGTGATGATGTGTGTGTGTGTGTGTGTGTGTTAATCAGTGATGATGTGTGTGTGTGTGTGTGTGTGTGTGTGGGTGTGTGTGTGTGTGTGTGTCCTCAGGGCAAGAACTCGTGAGTTGGAAGAACTGAGAGACCTATGGCGTGGGTGTTATCCTTAGCCACCTGCTGACAAGGCTGACAAGATAGGACTCTTGTTCATTGTATTGAATACAAAGGCCCAACACAAAATGGGTCATGCACAAGATTTTAGTCAGACCAAGCTATAACATTATATATTTACTACGACAGTACATTCAACCAAAAGCTAATATAACAAAGGCATCAGAGATTATTTATAATCTGTCACAGAAACTGGAATCCATCTCCCCAGATCAGTCAATAAATGCTTCTGGTATTGACTTATATGCTGCCCCTGTCTTCATGTTGTTGCTGGACATATCTTTTTTAAAATGTGTGTAGGTCACCTAAATCATCAGAAAAATTGCCCCTCCTGAGAATTTTTTCAGGAGCCGCCACTGCCTGTGTCATTGCCAACAAAGGGTATATAACAAAGTATTGAGAAACTTTTGTTATTGACCAAATACTTATTTTCCACTGTACCTCTTCATACTATCAAGACAATTCTTATTGCATGCTGAATATTTCAAGTGCACTGGAAACATTATATTTACCTTATTTCAGTCTTCGGGAGCAAGATATATCTGTTTCTCTCCATCAGACAGCAGTTTTCACAAGAGGCTGTAGTTACATCATAGATAGAATCAGGCCATTGGCTGCCTTGATCACGAGGGTTATGTACGGGACCTCTGATTGGTTCTTAGTTTAGGAGTTCATCAATGTTGCCTGAGCAGACAGAGTGTTGAAATATACTTTTTATGCGAAAATGTGCAAGAATTTAAGGTGCCAACAAATGTTATAGTCATCATAACAATATTTTACTGTCATATACAAAAAAATCAGGTCCTCTCTCGACTGGGATCGATTAACTTCACTCTTTTCAGCTTCTGCCCACCACCTAATAACACAACCACACCACAGATAGAGCAATGAGCCAGATATTTCACTTGATGTATAAATGTGAAACATCCGGTTGGCGTTTCAACTCACTACCAAATATGGTGTTGAGAGGAAGCCCAGTGGCCGGCAGTGGGAGAAGATGGAGCGAGATGGATTTTGGCCGATATTCTGCTATTTTTTTTTTTTTATCTAATGAAACATTTTATCTCAATACAGTTTTCTGTTTCCATCACTAGAATATGTAACAAACAGAGTGGACTACGTTTTGTAGACTTTACCCTTTGCCAAAGTTGTAAAAAATTGCGTTGTTTAGAAGGAGTGCAAGGGCGAATTGAGTTATTGCACATGGGCAATCTTCACAAAGTAGGCGTTCCCTAAAGGAAATATGCAAATAGAATCTAGAACGCGCCAATAGGAGCTCTCTTGCTCCTGCTTGGCTCTGCCCACCTCCTTGCTTGTTCTGCCCACTATGATTAATTTGCTCCCATTGGAAACGACAGGCTCTGGTCTATCTTGGGTTGTACAAGTCTTTAGCCACACAAGTCCAGGTGTGGCTAACGTTAGCCAGCTTGAGCTAGCTGCAGATATAGCGTTCAAACTCGGTAGCACAGAGTAGACCAATATGCATGTTACTGTTCAAGAAAACATATTTTAAACAATAAATAAAAAAAGAGTACATCAATATGACGTTGAGAAATAATGCATTGTGGGTAGTTTAGAAGATATCCGGAAATAAGTGAATAAATATGTAATAATGCTAAAACATAACTGTTTGTACTTAATAGGTAACCAGATCGTGACTACAACTAAGTTACTAAGTATTTAACCACACTGTGTTGTTACATTGCTTCCTACCCTTGAACTTTTATTCTGAAAATAAAATCTACATTTTACTCAACTTCGTTTCCCACTCCAGTCAGCAGATGGCGATGTGGGACTTTAAGGCTATGCTGCTAGTGTGACGTATAATCTAGTGGACGGGACGCTTCTTTCAATCAATCAATCAATCAATTTTATTTTATATAGCCCTTCGTACATCAGCTAATATCTCGAAGTGCTGTACAGAAACCCAGCCTAAAACCCCAAACAGCTAGTAATGCAGGTGTAGAAGCACGGTGGCTAGGAAAAACTCCCTAGAAAGGCCAAAACCTAGGAAGAAACCTAGAGATGAACCAGGCTATGAGGGGTGGCCAGTCCTCTTCTGGCTGTGCCGGGTGGAGATTATAACAGAACCATGCCAAGATGTTCAAAAATGTTCATAAGTGACAAGCATGGTCAAATAATAATCAGGAATAAATCTCAGTTGGCTTTTCATAGCCGATCATTAAGAGTTGAAAACAGCAGGTCTGGGACAGGTAAGGGTTTCGTAACCGCAGGCAGAACAGTTGAAACTGGAATAGCAGCAAGGCCAGGCGGACTGGGGACAGCAAGGTGTCAGCATGCCCGGTAGTCCTGACGTATGGTCCTAGGGCTCAGGTTCTCAGAGAGAAAGAGAGAACGAGAGAATTAGAGAGAGCATACTTAAATTCACACAGGACACTGGATAAGACAGGAGAAGTACTCCAGGTATAACCAACTAACCCCAGCCCCCCGACACATAAACTACTGCAGCATAAATACTGGAGGCTGAGACAGGAGCGGTCCGGGAGACACTGTGGCCCCATCCGAAGAAACCCCGGACAGGGCCAAACAGGAAGGATATAGCCCCACCCACTCTGCCAAAGCACAGCCCCCCGCACCACTAGAGGGATATCCTCAACCACCAACTTACAATCCTGAGACAAGGCCGAGTATAGCCCACAGAGGTCTCCACCACAGCACAAACCAGGGGGGCGCCAACCCAGACAGGAAGATCACGTCAGTAACTCAACCCACTCAAGTGACGCACCCCTCCTAGGGACGGCATGAAAGAGCACCAGCAAGCCAGTGACTCAGCCCCTGTAACAGGGTTAGAGGCAGAGAACCCCAGTGGAGAGAGGGGAACCGGCCTGGCAGAGACAGCAAGGGCTGTTCGTTGCTCCAGAGCCTTTCCGTTCACCTTCACACTCCTGGGCCAGACTACACTCAATCATATGACCTACTGAAGAGATAAGTCTTCAGTAAAGACTTAAAGGTTGAGACCGAGTCTGCGTCTCTCACATGGGTAGGCAGACTGTTCCATAAAAATGGAGATCTATAGGAGAAAGCCCTGCCTCCCGCTGTTTGCTTAGAAATTCTAGGGACAATTAGGAGGCCTGCGTCTTGTGACCGTAGCGTACGTATTGGTATGTACGGCAGGACCAACTCGGAAAGATAGGTAGGAGCAAGCCCATGTAACGCTTTATAGGTTAACAGTAAAACCTTGAAATCAGCCCTTGCCTTAACAGGAAGCCAGTGTAGGGAAGCTAGCACTGGAGTAATATGATCAAATTTCTTGGTTCTAGTCAGGATTCTAGCAGCCATATTTAGCACTAACTGAAGTTTATTTAGTGCTTTATCCGGTAGCGGAAAGTAGAGCATTGCAGTAGTCTAACCTAGAAGTAACAAATGCATGGATTAATTTTTCTGCATCATTTTTGGACAGAAAATTTCTGATTTTTGCAATGTTACGTAGATGGAAAAAAAGCTGTCCTTGAAACAGTCTTGATATGTTCGTCAAAAGAGAGATCAGGGTCAAGAGTAACGCCGAGGTCCTTCACAGTTTTATTTGAGACGACTTTACAACCATCAAGATGAATTGTCAGATTTAACAGAAGATCTCTTTGTTTCTTGGGACCTAGAACAAGCATCTCTGTTTTGTCCGAGTTTAAAAGTAGAAAGTTTTCAGCCATCCACTTCCTTATGTCTGAAACACAGGCTTCTAGCGAGGGCAATTTTGGGGCTTCACCATGTTTCATTGAAATGTACAGCTGTGTGTCATCCGCATAGCAGTGAAAGTTAACATTATGTTTTCGAATAACATCCCCAAGAGGTAAAATATATAGTGAAAACAATAGTGGTCCTAAAACGGAACCTTGAGGAACACCGAAATGTACAGTTGATTTGTCGGAGGACAGACCATTCACAGAGACAAACTGATATCTTTCCGACAGGTAAGATCTAAACCAGGCCAGAACTTGTCCGTGTAGACCAATTTGGGTTTCCAGTCTCTCCAAAAGAATGTGGTGATCGATGGTGTCAAAGGCAGCACTAAGGTCTAGTAGCACGAGGACAGATGCAGAGCCTCGGTCTGACGCCATTAAAGGTCATTTACCACCTTCACAAGTGCAGTCTCAGTGCTATGATGGGGTCTAAAACCAGACTGAAGCATTTTGTATACATTGTTTGTCTTCAGAAAGGCAGTGAGTTGCTGCGCAACAGCTTTTTCTAAAATTTTTGAGAGGAATGGAAGATTCGATATAGGCCGATAGTTTTTTATATTTTCCGGGTCAAGGTTTGGCTTTTTCAAGAGAGGCTTTATCACTGCCACTTTTAGTGAGTTTGGTACACATCCGGTGGATAGAGAGCTGTTTATTATGTTCAACATAGGAGGGCCAAGCACAGGAAGCAGCTCCTTCAGCAGTTTAGTAGGAATAGGATCCAGTATGCAGCTTGAAGGTTTAGAGCCCATGATTATTTTCATCATTGTGTCAAGAGATATAGTACTAAAACACTTAAGTGTCTCTCCCGATCCCAGGCCCTCGCAGAGCTGTGCAGATCCAGGACAGCTAAGCCGTGGAGGAATATGCAGATTCAAAGAGGAGTCCGTAATTTGCTTTCTAATGGTCATGATCTTTTCCTCAAAGAAGTTCATGAATTTATTACTGCTGAAGTGAAAGCCATCCTCTCTTGGGGAATGCTGCTTTTTAGTTAGCTTTGCAACAGTATCAAAAAGAAATTTTGGATTGTTCTTATTTTCCTCGATTAAGTTGGAAAAGTAGGATGATCGAGCAGCAGTGAGGGCTCTTCGGTACTGCACGGTACTGTCTTTCCAAGCTAGTCGGAAGACTTCCAGTTTGGTGTGGCGCCATTTCCGTTCCAATTTCCTGGAAGCTTGCTTCAAAGCTCGGGTATTTTCTGTATACCAGGGAGCTAGTTTCTTATGACAAATGTTTTTCGTTTTTAGGGGTGCAACTGCATCTAGGGTATTGCGCAAGGTTAAATTGAGTTCCTCAGTTAAGTGGTTAACTGATTTTTGTCCTCTGACGTCCTTGGGTAGGCAGAAGGAGTCTGGAAGGGCATCAAGGAATTTTTGTGTTGTCTGAGAATTTATAGCACGACTTTTGATGCTCCTCCTTCAACAGCAGCAACAGTTAGTCAGACACCTCGGTAGCTTGCTAGACAAAATAGCCCAACCAATAAAGCTCTTTAGACGCTTTCGTTTATATTAGCCACTGTGTTTTAAACCCACTTCTGTCGTCTAGTTAGTTATCCCATTTAATTTCATATTTACGGTGTTGTTGTTATTGGTCAGCTAGCTGGCTGGTTAAGTTAGCACTAGCCTAGCTAGCTAACATCCCCGACCATGAGCTCACTAAGCTACTCTCCTCCTGCTAAAGAAGAGGAGGTCTGCTGGACGGAGAAAGAACCTCTAGTGAAAGAGGAGGAGGAAGAGGAGGATGTTACAATACAAAAACAAGTAGAGGGTGATGCTGTTACCGTGAAAGAAGAAGAGAAAGACGTTACAGTGAAAGAAGAGGAAGACGCGTTCAGAGTGAAAGAGGAGGAGGATGTTACAGTGAAAGAAGAGGAAGACGCGTTCAGAGTGAAAGAGGAGGAGGATGTTACAGTGAAAGAAGAGGAAGACGCGTTCAGAGTGAAAGAGGAGGAGGATGTTACAGTGAAAGAAGAGGAAGACGCGTTCAGAGTGAAAGAGGAGGAGGATGTTACAGTGAAAGAAGAGGAAGACGCGTTCAGAGTGAAAGAGGAAGAGGATGTTACAGTGAAAGAAGAGGAGGCTCCCGTTTTTGGAGTGAAAGAGGAGGAGGGGGAGATGACTGTCACATCGAAAAAGGAGGAGGAAGAAGAGGAGGAAACTGGATATCTGGTTCCGGTTTCCCAAAGTCATCTTAAGGCATCCAATGGTTATAATGATGAACTTAGCCTTAAGATGGTTTTGAGAAACCGGGCCCTGATTAACACTAGTAAGTACTGTCTTAAAAACAGAGGCACAAACTCTGCAGTTGTTGAACTGATGTGTGGTGTTAAAGGTGAAATCTGCAGTTGCTACATCCATATTTGGACTTTTAAATTATTTATATATAGCCATTGATTCTTGAAGAATATAACCTCCTCATGAGCTTAGTTCAACTGTTGCCAACCCTCACCACCTGGGGGCAGCCTGTCAGGATGTTCAGCATCCAGTTGCAGATGGAGGTGTTCAGTCCCAGGGTCCTTAGCTTAGTGATGAGCTTTGAGGGCACTATGGTGTGGAACACTATGGTGGTTTGCTTGAAACATGTAGGTACTGAGTCAGGGAGACGTTGAAAATGTCAGTGAAGACGGGTAATCCGTTTGTCCCTGCGGCTTTGTGAATGTTAACCTGTTTAAAGGTCTTACTCACATCGGCTAAGGAGAGCATGATCATACGTGATCATATCATTAACCCCTTAGAGTCGATTGACGCAAATTTGCTTCATTCTAAGTAACCTAAGTAATCCATAGTACGACCATCTTAAAACGATTCCATATGTCAGTTTAGCCCCCCCCCCAACGGTATTAAATTGAAGGAATAAATCCGAGCCTCACGCTCATCACCTGTGGAAGGCGGGGCTTCCAGCGAGGCGTGGATTTGATAGTATGTTGTACCTAGTTTCCCTCCTTCAGGGAACAGTAGTTATAGTCATACCGTTACGCTTGTCATATGATGTATTAAGCATTTAACAGTTAAATTAGGCCTCGACATTGAACTACACTGAACAAATATATAAGCGCAACATGTAAAGTGTTGGTCCCATGTATTTGTAACCAGGGCCTGTAGGACCTGCCTTGTTGATAGTGCTGTTAAGAAGGCAGAACAGCGCTTTATTATGGACAGACTTCTCCCCATCTTAGCTACTGTTGTAGCAACATGTTTTGACCATGACAGTTTACAATCCAGGGTTACTCCAAGCAGTTTAGTCACCTCAACTTGCTCAATTTCCACATTATTCATTACAAGAATTAGTTGAGGTTTAGGGTTTAGTGAATGATTTGTCCCAAATACAATGCTTTTAGTTTTTGTAATATTTAGGACTAACTTATTTCTTGCCACCCATTCTGAAACTATCTGCAGCTCTTTGTTTGTTAAGTGTTGCAGTGATTTCATCCGCATACAGACACACTGTCTTTTCTCAAAGCCAGTGGCATGTCGTTAGTAAAGATTGAAAAAAGTAAGGGGCCTAGACAACTGCCCTGGGGAATTCCTGATTCTACCTGGATTATGTTGGAGAGGCTTCCATTAAAGAACACCCTCTGTGTTCTGTTAGACAGGTAACTCTTTATCCACAATATAGCAGGGGGTGTAAAGCCATAACACATATATGTTTTTCCATCAGTAAACTATGATCGATAATGTCAAAAGCCGCACTGAAGTCTAACAAAACAGCACCCACAATCTTTTTAATCTTTTTATAATTCATTTATCTTAGCCAATCAGTCATTTGTGTAAGTGCTGTGCTTGTTGAATGTCCTTCCCTATAAGCATGCGGAAAGTCTGTTGTCAATTTGTTTACAGTAAAATAGCATTGTGTCTGGTCAAACCATTTTTTTCTCCAAAAGTTTACTAAGGGTTGGTAACAGGCTGATTGGTCGGCTATTTGAGGCAGTAAAGGAGGCTTTAATATTCTTAGGTAGCGGAATGACTTTTGCTTCCCTCCAGGCCTGAGGGCACACACTTTCTAGTAGGCGTAGATTGAATGTATGGCAAATAGGAATGGCAATATCGTCCGCTATTATCCTCAGTAGTTTTCCATCCAAGTTGTCAGACCCCGGTGGCTTGTCATTGTTGATAGACAACAATACTTTTTTCACCTCTTCCACACTCACTTTACGGAATTCAATATTACAATTGCTTGTCTTTCATAATTTGATCAGTTATACTTGGATGTGTAGTGTCAGCGTTTGTTGCTGGCATGTCATGCCTAAATTAGCTAATCTTGCCAATGAAAAAAATCATGTCATTTAAACTAGTTTCTTCTTATTTTTATTCAGTTTAGTCACATGATTTTTCAATTTGCAGTACATTTTTTAACATTTACATTTTAGTCATTTAGCAGACACTCTTATCCAGAGTGTATACATTTTAATTTTTTTTCAGTACGTATGCTAATCGGTTATGCAGCCAGACTTATATGCCATTCCTTTTGCGTCATTCCTCTCAACCATACAGATTTACCAGGTTATTACTTCTAAATAAACTGCTGTTCACCATCTGGGACCATTCAACATCCTAGATTTACCAGGTTATTACTTCTAAATAAACTGCTGTTCACCATCTGGGACCATTCAACATCCTAGATTTACCAGGTTATTACTTCTAAATAAACTGCTGTTCATCATCTGGGACCATTCAACATCCTAGATTTACCAGGTTATTACTTCTAAATAAACTGCTGTTCATCATCTGGGACCATTCAACATCCTGGATTTACCAGGTTATTACTTCTAAATAAACTGCTGTTCATCATTTGGGACCATTCAACATCCTAGATTTACCAGGTTATTACTTCTAAATAAACTGCTGTTCATCATCTGGGACCATTCAACATCCTAGATTTACCAGGTTATTACTTCTAAATAAACTGCTGTTCACCATCTGGGACCATTCAACATCCTAGATTTACCAGGTTATTACTTCTAAATAAACTGCTGTTCACCATCTGGGACCATTCAACATCCTAGATTTACCAGGTTATTACTTCTAAATAAACTGCTGTTCATCATCTGGGACCATTCAACATCCTAGATTTACCAGGTTATTACTTCTAAATAAACTGCTGTTCACCATCTGGGACCATTCAACATCCTAGATTTACCAGGATATTACTTCTAAATAAACTGCTGTTCACCATCTGGGACCATTCAACATCCTAGATTTACCAGGTTATTACTTCTAAATAAACTGCTGTTCACCATCTGGGACCATTCAACATCCTAGATTTACCAGGTTATTACTTCTAAATAAACTGCTGTTCACCATCTGGGACCATTCAACATCCTAGATTTACCAGGTTATTACTTCTAAATAAACTGCTGTTCACCATCTGGGACCATTCAACATCCTAGATTTACCAGGTTATTTCTTCTAAACAATAGACACTTTTTGGGTTCTCATAGGCTTAAAATTGTTATTTTGATTATTGATTGAACAGTCGCAAAGATAATATTTTGTTATGATAGTTGCAAAATACCTATTTTGGATGCAGCACTTGTTAGCTTGAATGCTAACGCTCATTAACAGGCTGGTAGCAAAGCTAGCCAAAGAGCATTTTACTGGTTGAAGTTTAAATGTTTTTTAAGGTATAAAGCAGTTGATTTGAGACGATGCCACAAACATTATATTAAACAGGACGTTCAAATGAGCCTTACAATTATAATCCAAAAGTTGTGGGAAATGCACTCATAAGCAACCTGTAAATGGAGGCTATTTTTGCTGGCAGCCTATGAGAACTCCCCTGAGTTTTCCCCCACAATGGTGAATTAGTGAATAGCGACACAGAGCTTAATGTGAGTTTCCTTGAGTAGCACTCCTGATCTTGCTCTGATAATGTGTGGTAATATTCAGAATATGTTGTGAAAAACTACAATCTTCGCTCACCATTTTTGCTCCAAGCAGATACACTACATCCATAACTAGAGGTTATTAGCATGGAGGAGTTCAGATACACTACATCCATAACTAGAGGTTATTAGCATGGAGGAGTTCAGATATACTACATCCATAACTAGAGGTTATTAGCATGGAGGAGTTCAGATATACTACATCCATAACTAGAGGTTATTAGCATGGAGGAGTTCAGATATACTACATCCATAACTAGAGGTTATTAGCATGGAGGAGTTCAGATATACTACATCCATAACTAGCGGTTTCAGTATTAGCAGGGAGGAGTTTCTGCAACCAAATTGCATGCGCATCACCCTTGTGCAGAAATTTTAGCAAACACAGAAAGGGGCCTACATTCTAGCCTAGAATCATCCATTTTACTACTAAATTGAAAAAAAAAAGACTAAATATGACTGTTGTTGTCACTGACTGTCATATTAAGACAATTGTCAAATAAGAATGTAAAAGCATTTAAACATTCATTACAGATGTAAATTGGACAACATCATGGGCATCACCTTTTAGCTAAAAGAAACAGTGGATTTCTGCTGTTGTGGGTCTTTAACCATCTGTCTGACTTTGTTGTTCACACAGAAGAGAGACGTGACTATCGTGGATCCTCTGGGGAGCCTCAACAACATCATGAAGCTGAGGAGGCAGAGAAGAGTCCCTCCAGATCAGAACACCTCAAGAAACACCAGTGGAAACCCACAGGGAAGAAATCTCACCACTGCTCTGACTGTGGGAAGATATTCAACTCTTCTACAGACCTTAAAAGACATCAGAGAATCCATACAGGAGAGAAACCTAATAGCTGTAATCAATGTGGGAAGAGTTACTCAAGATCAAATTCACTAAAAGTACACCAGAGAATTCACACAGGTGATAAATCTCATTGCTGCTCTGACTGTGGGAAGAGATTCAACTCTTCAACAGACCTTAAAAGACATCAGAGAATCCATACAGGAGAGAAACCTTATAGCTGTGATCAATGTGGGAAGAGTTTTACTACATCTAGCCAGCTGACTATACACCAGAGAACACACACAGGAGAGAAACCATACCACTGCTCTGACTGTGGAAAGAGTTTTGTTTCTTCCCAATATTTAAAATCACACAAGAGAAGACACACAATAGCGAAACCTTACCACTGCTCTGACTGTGGAAAGAGTTTTGTTTCATCCCAATATTTAAAATCACACCAGAGAACACACACAGGAGAGAAACCACACCACTGCTCTGACTGTGGAAAGAGTTTTGTTTCATCCCAATATTTAAAATCACACCAGAGAACACACACAGGAGAGAAGCCTTATAGCTGTGATCAATGTGGGAAGAGTTTTAGTCAATCAAACAACCTGTTGGTACATTTGAGAATGCACACTGGAGAGAAACCTCATAGCTGTTATCAATGTGGGAAGAGTTTTACTTCATCTAGCCAGCTGACTACACACCAGAGAACACACACAGGAGAGAAACCACACCACTGGTCTGACTGTGGGAAGAGTTTTGTTTCGTCCCAATATTTAGAATCACACCAGAGAACACACACAGGAGAGAAGCCTTATAGCTGTGATCAATGTGGGAAGAGTTTTAGTCAATCAAGCTACCTGATGGTACATTTGAGAACGCACACTGGAGAGAAACCTTATAGCTGTGATCAATGTGGGAAGAGTTTTAGTGATTCAAGCAACCTGAGGGCACATTTGAGAACACACACTAGAGAGAAATCTTATAGCTGTGATCAATGTGGGAAGAGATACGCTGGTAAAAGAACTCTGATTAAACATCAGAAAGTACATACATGAAGGAGTTGTTTCATGATATCAATTAAATAATGTCACAATGTTTTAACATTGTTGTATGAGTATTTTAATGCATTTTACAATGTAGAACCATTTACATTTGACATTTTTAGTCATTTAGCAGACGCTCTTATCCAGAGCGACTTACAGTTAGTGAGTGCATACATTATTTTTGTATTTTTCATACTGGCCCCCCCGTGGGAATCGAACCCACAACCCTGGCGTTGCAAACGCCATGCTCTACCAACTGAGCTACATCCCTGCTGGGCATTCCCTCCCCTACCCTGGACGACGCTGGGCCTATTGTGCGCCGCCCCAACCGTTTTCCCCCTGTTCTATTGATTTCAGCGTGATATGGATATTAGCCTCATCAGGGGGAAAATCAAGGCTCTGAAATTAGTTGTGTTACACTTACCACGTTGGCGACCCGCTTGAATCAAAATGCAACACTTCTAAATGTAGCTATCTGTTTTCTAGAAATTGTCCTCTGACCAGTGATGTACACGTTATTCCCAGATTCCGTGTGGTTTTTGAGCTGTTAGTTTTAACAGGATGTGCAACCTCATCTCCCCCCTCTCCTGCAATTGATTTCAACGTGATATCGATATGAGTGATGACAAATAAGTGTTGCGTTTCTCTTCGTTTTGGGGACCGCTAAATTTAAATGCATCACTCCAAAATGTAGCTGACTGTCTTCTGCAGGTTGTCCTCTAACCAGTGAGGTAAAATATATCTCTCATTTTCTTGTGTATTTTTTTGTTGTGTTAGTTTCAACAGCATGTACAACCTGATTTTCCCCCCTAATCGATATTAGTGATTTATTGCCACTTGTCAAAACAACAGTGTTTTTGGTGCTTGTGCAGTTAATAAGGTGGTTGTTTAAATAAATACAAGTATTATGATTACTATTGTGGAACATGTTTGTGTCAATAGTACATTTTATGTTTAAGTTTTCCATTTATCACAAACTGTTTCTGCATATTGGTTATTGATTTGGACATGTTAAAACTGTTTTGACATTGGGCAGTATCCCACCTTGCAAAATATAGTTGAAAAGACGTTGAAAAGAAGACTATGCTCGAGGTCCAATCTACGTTTGGTTTTGGTTGAAAGTTAAAGTTAAAAATATGTATTTTTTAGGTCGTTGTTTCAACGACTTGAAAACAACTTCATTTCAACGTACTGACAGCCTATAAACATGGACACAGGATAACACATGCGTCTATGAACTGTTTTATTAACAATCTTACATCACTCCAGTATTTCTTTACAACATTCAAGTGCTAATTGTCTTTATTCCACTACTGAAGAAGCATGACTCAAATCACCTACTCATATCTCAAACATCCAGCCTGACAAAATATACATTTTTAATTATTCCATGCCTCCCTATTGGAAATGAATTATTGCCAATACATATTAACAAAGGGGGTGTACATTCGGTTTTGATATTTCGTAATATTTCCATTTCATGTAACATTTAGTAATCATAATAATTTATGTGATTAACAGATTTTTTTTGCACAATTATATTGTTTACAAACAGTGTAGTAAAACCAGCTTATATTTTGGGCTGGATATTACATCATATTCTTACTATTTTTGTCATGTGGTGAGGTGTATGTGTTGTGGAAGTCAGGCGCAGGACACCGAGGCTCAGTCCAACAGAGTTTACTCAAAAAATCCAAAAGGAAACGGTAAACAAACTACCTCAACAATAAGAGGCGAGCATTTACGCACCATGCGTAAAACACTAAAAATAACAAACAAGAAACAAAACACGCAGCACAACGACAGGCGAACAACAACACACAATCTAACTCACACAAAACAGGGAACTTATAGGACACGTAATTAGGACACAAACAGACACAGGTGTACCAGACAGACCAAAGCAATCAACACACGAAACATACAACGGTGGCAGCTAGTATTCCGGGGACGACGAACGCCGAAGCCTGCCCGAACCAGGAGGAGGAGCAGCCTCGGCCGAAACCGTGACAGTACCCCCCCCTTGACGCGCGGCTCCAGCCGTGCGCCGACCCCGGTCTCGGGGACGGCCAGGAGGACGCGGACCCGGGCGCGTGGGATGCCCACGGTGGAACTCTGTCAGGAGGGATGGGTCGAGAATGTCCCTCCTAGGCACCCAGCACCGTTCCTCTGGACCGTACCCCTCCCACTCCACGAGATACTGGAGACCACTCCTCCGGCGCCTCGAGTCCAAAATAGTCCGGACCCTGTACGCCGGTGCCCCCTCGATGTCCAAAGGGGGTGGAGGGGTCTCTCCTATCTCCTCCTCTTGGAGTGGACCAGCTACCACCGGCCTGAGAAGAGACACATGGAACGAGGGGTTAATATTTTTGTACTCAATAGGTAGTTGTAATCTGTAACACACCTCGTTCAATCTTCTCAGGACTTTGAAGAGCCCCACAAACCGCCGACCCAGCTTCCGGCAGGGCAGGCGGAGGGGCAGGTTTCGAGTCGAGACCAGACTCGATCTCCCGGTGCGTACACGGCCCCTCACTGCGGTGGCGATCGGCGCTCGCGCTTTTGTTGACGGATGGCACGCTGCAGATGGACATGGGCAGCGTCCCCACGTCTCCTCCGAGCGCCGAATCCACTCGTCCACCGCAGGGGAGCCTCGGTCTGGCTCTCGTGCCACGGTGCCAGGACCGGCTGATACCCTAAAATACACTGGAAAGGTGTTAATCCGGTGGAGGAGTGGCGGAGAGAGTTCTGGGCCATCTCTGCCCAGGGGATATACCTCGACCACTCCTCCGGCCGGTCCCGGCAATAGGACCTCAAAAACCTACCCACATCCTGGTTCACACGTTCAACCTGCCCATTGCTCTCTGGGTGGTACCCAGGTAAGGCTAACCGAGACCCCCAGGCGTTCCATGAAAGCCCCCCAGACTCTGGAGGTGAACTGGGGACCTCGGTCGAACACAATATCCTCGGGGACCCCATAGTGCCGGAACACGTGGGTAAAGAGGGCCTCGGCGGTCTGTAGGGCAGTAGGGAGACCCGGCAGTGGGAGGAGACGACAGGCCTTAGAAAACCGATCCACAATGACCAAAATGGTGGTATTACCCTGGGAAGGGGGTAGATCGGTCACAAAATCTACCGAGAGGTGGGACCATGGTCGTTGTGGAACGGGCAGAGGATGTAACTTACCTCTGGGCAAATGTCTAGGTGCCTTACACTGGGCACATCAGAGCAGGAGGAGACATAAACCCTCACATCCCTGGCTAACGTTGGCCACCAGTACTTTACGCTAAGGCAGTGCACCGTCCGACCAATACCAGGATGTCCAGAGGAGGGTGATGTATGAGCCCAAGAAATAAGCCGATCACGAACCTCGGCGGAACGATCGTCCGCCCCACAGGACACTCGGGGGAGTAGGGTCGTCACGCAGCGCCCGCTCGATTTCCGCATCGACCTCCCATACTACCGGAGCCACCAGACAAGACTCCGGCAGTATGGAAGTAGGCTCAATGGACCTCTCCTCTGTGTCATACTGCCGGGACAGGGCGTCTGCCTTACCGTTCTGGGACCCAGGGATGTATGTGATCTTAAAAACAAACCGGGTCAGGGAACATGTTCCACCTAGCCTGACGCAGGGTTCAATCTCCTAGCTGCCCGGATGTACTCCAGGTTACGGTGATCAGTCAGAATGAGGAAAGGGTGTTGAGCCCCCTCAAGCCAATGCCTCCACACCTTTGAGGCCTGGACTACAGCTAACAGCTCCCTGTCCCCAACGTCATAATTGCGCTCCGCCGAGCTGAGCTTCTTAGAGTAGAACGCACAGGGCGGAGCTTAGGTGGCGTGCCGGACCGTTGTGACAGGACTGCCCCCAATACCGGTCTCGGACGCGTCCACCTCTACTTGGAAAGGGCAAAGAGGGATCCGGATGCGCCAGCACCGGGGCCGAGGCGAACAGGTTCTTCAGCTTGACAAATGCCCTGTCCGCCTCAGCTGACCACTGCAAGCGCACGGACCCCCCTTTAGCAGGGACGTAATGGGAGCTGCAACCTGTCCAAAGCCCGGATAAACCTCCGGTAGTAATTAGCAAAACCCAGAACCGCTGCACCTCTTTTACGGTGGTTGGAGTTTGCCAATTACGCACAGCCGATACCCGATCTACCTCTATCTCCACGCCAGACGCGGACAACCGATAACCCAAAAAGGAGACGGACTCCTGGAAGAACAGTCATTTCTCTGCCTTGACATACAAGTCATGCTCCAACAGTCGTCTCAATACTCGGCGCACCTGGGCTACATGCTCGGCTCGTGTAGAAGAGTACACTAGAATGTCGTCAATGTACACCACTACACCCTGCCCATGCATGTCCCGGAAAATCTCATCAACAAAGGATTGGAAGACTGAAGGAGCATTCATTAACCCGTACGGCATGACGAGATACTCGTAACGACCCGAGGTGGTGCTAAATGCTGTTTTCCATTCATCCCCCCTCCCTAATGCGCACCAAATTGTACGCACTCCTGAGATCCAACTTTGTGAAGAACCGCCTCCGCGTAATGACTCCGTCATCGTCGCAATCAGTGGAAGTGGGTAACTGTATTTTACTGTGATCTGATTGAGACTACGGTAATCAATACACGGGCGCAATCCCCCGTCCTTCTTCTTCACAAGAAGAAACTTGAGGAGACCGGAGAAGTAGAGGGCCGTATGTATCCCTGTGCCAAGGACTCGGCTATGTAAGTCTCCATAGCCGCAGTCTCCCTCTTGAGACAGGGGATACACATGACTCCTGGGAAGAGCTGCTCCAGTCTGGATATTTATCGCACAGTCCCCCTGTCTGCGAGGAGGTAGCCGTGCTGCCCTCGATTTACTAAACACTAGTGCTAAATCCTCATACTCGGGGGAATGCGCAGTGCGGGCACTTGGTTCGGACTCTCTACCGAGGTCGCCCCTATGGAAACACCTAGACATCTCCCCTACACACTGGGCAGACCACTCCATAAGAGCCCTCTGTTGCCACGCTATGGTAGGATCGTGGGTACTTAACCAGGGAAGCCCCAACACCACTGGGTACGCAGGAGAGTCAATCAGATAGAACTGAATGATTTCCTCATGACCCCCCTGCGTAGTCATCGTCAGCGGTGCTGTGACATCCCTGATCAGACCCGACCCCAACGGCCGGCTGTCTAATGCATGGACAGGGAATGGAACTTCTACCGGCCCGAAGGGGGAATTCCTAACCTAGCACAAAATGCCCGATCAATAAAGTTCCCAGCTGCGCCTGAATCTACTAGCGCCTTATGCTGGGAATGAGGTGCCACCTGTGGAAAACGCACAGGAATACTCATGTGACCAACAGAGAGCTCTGGGTAAGTGGGGCGCCTACTCACCTGAAATGACTCCCCAGTGCGTGACCTGTTGTCCCCTCTCTCAGAAGACCCTCCCCAGCACCTGGCCGCGGTGTGTCCTCCACGGCCACAGTTGGTGCAGGGGGTGGCCCTCCCTCGGGTTCTCCCTCCTCCTCTCTCTAGCGCCAGCACCCCGAGCTCCATAGGAATAGGCTCGGAGGTGCTGGAGGATGGAATGGACGACCCCCACTCGGGGACGTCCGCGGGTAGCCAGCAGGGTGTCTAGACTGATGGAGATGTCCACCAGCTGGTCGAACGACAGGTTGGTGTCCCTGCAGGCCATCTCACGACGAACGTCCTCTCGTAGGCTACACCGATAGTGGTCAATGAGGGCCCTCTCATTCCATCCCACATCCGCTGCTAATGTCCGGAACTCCAGTGCGAACTCCTGTGCGCTCCTCTTCCCCTGTCGGAGGTGGAATAGACGCTCTCCCGCCGCTTTCCCCTCAGGTGGATGATCCAGGTGGATGATCGAAGACAGTCCTGAAGCGGCGGGAAAACTCCGCGTAGGTGATGGTGGCGGCGTCTATTCCCCTCCATTCGGCGTTGGCCCACTCCAACGCCTTCCCGGAGAGACAGGAGATGAGGGCGGAGACGCTCTCGTATCCCGAGGGCGCCGGGTGTATGGTGGCAAGGTAAAGTTCTACCTGTAGGAGGAAGCCCTGACACCCCGCTGCAGAACCGTCATATGCCCTCGGGAGCGAGAGCCGAATGCCACTGGGTTCCGGTGCTGAGAGAGGAGGACTGGCCGTTGGTGCTGGGATGGTGTGAGAAGGCGTGGGCACCTCCCGATTCATCAAACGGCGCAGTCTGTTGGACACCTCGTCCATGGCGACCCCGAGTTGCCGGATCATGGCGTCCTGGTAATTAATCCGGTCTTCCAGGGAATCGGGTATCGCCGCTGTTCCTGCTGACTCCATGGAGAAGGTGTGTTGTTCTGTCATGTGGTGAGGTGTATGTGTTGTGGAAGTCAGGCGCAGGACACCGAGGCTCAGTCCAACAGAGTTTACTCAAAAAATCCAAAAGGAAACGGTAAACAAACTACCTCAACAATAAGAGGCGAGCATTTACGCACCATGCGTAAAACACTAAAAATAACAAACAAGAAACAAAACACGCAGCACAACGACAGGCGAACAACAACACACAATCTAACTCACACAAAACAGGGAACTTATAGGACACGTAATTAGGACACAAACAGACACAGGTGTACCAGACAGACCAAAGCAATCAACACACGAAACATACAACGGTGGCAGCTAGTATTCCGGGGACGACGAACGCCGAAGCCTGCCCGAACCAGGAGGAGGAGCAGCCTCGGCCGAAACCGTGACAATTTTAACCAATGTTATTTCCTTAGATGCTCTTTAGTCTTTCAGCTTTTATTGATATTCTTTAGTTTTTTATCCACTGTTTGTTGTCTAGTAAATATTTCCGTTTTTATTTTCATAGCTTTTATTCATTTTTTCCTGTGAATTGCGTTGCATTTCATGTCTGAAATGTGCTATATAAGTAAACTATACTGAACAAAAATATAAACGCAACAAGTGTTGGTCCCATGTTTCATGAGCTGAAATAAAAGATCCCAGACATTTTCCATACTCACAAAAAGCTGATTTCTCTCAAATGTTGTTCACATCCCTGTTAGTGAGCATTTCTCCTCCTTTGCCATACTAATCCATCCACTTCACAGCTGTGGCATATCAAGAAGCTGATTAAACAGCATGATCATTACACAGATGCACCTTGTGCTAGGCACAATAAAAGGCCACTTTAAAATATGCAGTTTTATCACACAATGCAATGCCACAGATGACTAGAGTTTTGAAGAAGCATGCAATTGAAGTGCTGACTGCAGGAATGTCCACCAGAGTTGTTGCCAGAGAATTGAATGTTAATTTCTCTACCATAAGCCGCCTCCAACGTTGTTTTAGAAAATTTGGCCGTACGTCCAACCGGCCTCACAACTGCAGAGCACGTGTATGGCGTCGTGTGGGTGAGTGGTTTGCTGATGTCAACAGAATGCCCCATGGTGGGTTATGGTATGGGCAGGCATAAGCTACGGACACAAATGCATTTTACCGATGGCAATTTAAATGCCAAAGATACCGTGACGAGATCCTGATCCTTTTTTTTGCGCCGCCTCATGGGTCTCACAGTCACGGCAGGCTGTGACACCGCCTGGGATCGAACCCGGGTCTGTAGTGACGCCTCATGGGTCTCACAGTCACGGCAGGCTGTGACACCGCCTGGGATCGTACCCGGGTCTGTAGTGACGCCTCAAGCACTGCGACACAGTGCCTTAGACCGCTACACCACTTGGGAGGCCTGGGTAGGTTACTTTCTAAATCTACAGTCCAGAATTCTCATCAGTAACTAACTTTTGGATTACTGACACTCAGTAACGTAATCTGATTACTTTCAGTTACTTTACACTGCTAACCCTAATGCCTAACCCTAACATGAAATAACCCTAACATTAACCACACTTCTAACCATAATGCCTAACCCTAACATTGCTACACAGCTACAGCGCCGGAGAAGATGGCTGCCGTTTTACAGCCCTCTAACCAATTGTACTATTATGTGTGTTTTTCCGCGTTATTTGTAATTTATTTTGTACATAATGTTTCTGCCACATAATGTTACAACCAAAAAGAGCTTCTGGATATCAGGACAGCGATTACTCACCTCGTATTGGACGAAGATTTTTTCTTCAACGAGGCGGCCGCGAAGGATATCATACAGACACCCGACAAGGCCCAAATCCCCGTCATTCGCGTGAAGAAGAGACGGAGATATCGTGGACGCAGATCCGGGTGCCTTGTAAGGATCCGACGGCGAGCGAGTAAACTGCCTCTTCCATCAATCCTATTAGCCAACGTTCAATATTTTGAAAATAAAGTGGACGATTTAAGATTACGGTTATCCTACCAACGGGACATTAAAAACTGTAATATATTATTTTTCACAGAGTCGTGGCTGAACGACGACAATGATAGCATTCAGCTAGCAGGCTATACGCTACATCGGCAGGACAGAATGGCTGACTCCGGTAAGACAAGGGGTGGCGGTCTGTGTATATTTGTAAACAACAGCTGGTGCACAAAACCAAATACTAAGGAAGTCTCGAGGTTTTGCTCGCCTGAGGTAGAGTATCTTATGATAAGCTGTAGACCACACTATTTACCAAGAGAGTTTTCATCTACAGTGGGGGAAAAAAGTATTTAGTCAGCCACCAATTGTGCAAGTTCTCCCACTTAAAAAGATGAGAGAGGCCTGTAATTTTCATCATAGGTACACGTCAACTATGACAGACAAACTGAGAAAAGAAAATCCTGAAAATCACATTGTAGGATTTTTAATGAATTTATTTGCAAATTATGGTGGAAAATAAGTATTTGGTCACCTACAAACAAGCAAGATTTCTGGCTCTCACAGACCTGTAACTTCTTCTTTAAGAGGCTCCTCTGTCCTCCACTCGTTACCTGTATTAATGGCACCTGTTTGAACTTGTTATCAGTATAAAAGATACCTGTCCACAACCTCAAACAGTCACATTCCAAACTCCACTATGGCCAAGACCAAAGAGCTGTCAAAGGACACCAGAAACAAAATTGTAGACCTGCACCAGGCTGGGAAGACTGAATCTGCAATAGGTAAGCAGCTTGGTTTGAAGAAATCAACATTTTACATTTACATTTTAGTCATTTAGCAGACGCTCTTATCCAGAGCGACTTACAGGAGCAATTAGGGTTAAGTGCCTTGCTCAAGGGCACATTTACGTCATTTAGCAGACGCTCTTATCCAGAGCGACTCACAAATTGGTGCATTCACCCTATAGCCAGTGGGATAACCAGTGGGGGGGTTATGTAGAAGGATTACTTTATCCTATCCCAGGTGTTCCTTAAAGAGGTGGGGTTTCAAATGTCTCCGGAAGGTGGTGAGTGACTCCGCTGTCCTGGCGTTGTGAGGGAGCTTGTTCCACCATTGGGGTGCCAGAGCAGCGAACAGTTTTGACTGGGCTGAGCGGGAACTATGCTTCCGCAGAGGAAGGGAGCCAGCAGGCCAGAGGTGGATGAACGCAATGCCCTCGTTTGGGTGTAGGGACTGATCAGAGCCCGAAGGTACAGAGGTGCCGTTCCCCTCACTGCTCCATAGGCAAGCACCATGGTCTTGTAACGGATGCGAGCTTCAACTGGAAGCCAGTGGAGTGTGCGGAGGAGGGGGTGACGTGAGAGAACTTGGGAAGGTTGAACACCAGGCGGGCTGCGGCATTCTGGATGAGTTGTAGGGGTTTAATGGCACAGGCAGGGAGGCCAGCCAACAGCGAGTTGCAGTAATCCAGACGGGGAGATGACAAGTGCCTGGATTAGGACCCTGTGCCGCTTCCTGTGTAAGGCAGGGTCGTACTCTCCGAATGTTGTAGAGCATGAACCTGCAGGAGCGGGTCACCGCCTTGATGTTAGCGGAGAACGACAGGGTGTTGTCCAGGGTCACGCCAAGGCTCTTCGCACTCTGGGAGGAGGACACAACGGAGTTGTCAACCGTAATGGCGAGATCATGGAACGGGCAGTCCTTCCCCGGGAGGAAGAGCAGCTCCGTCTTGCCAGGGTTCAGCTTGAGGTGGTGATCCGTCATCCATACTGATATGTCTGCCAGACATGCAGAGATGCGATTCGCCACCTGGTTATCAGAAGGGGGAAAGGAGAAGATTAGTTGTGTATCGTCAGCGTAGCAATGATAGGAGAGGCCATGTGAGGATATGACAGAGCCAAGTGACTTGGTGTATAGGGAGAAAAGGAGAGGGCCTAGAACTGAGCCCTGGGGGACACCAGTGGTGAGAGCACGTGGTGCGGAGACAGCTTCTCGCCACGCCACTTGGTAGGAGCGACCGGTCAGGTAGGACGCAATCCAGGAGTGAGCCACGCCGGGAGATGCCCAGCTCGGAGAGGGTGGAGAGGAGGATCTGATGGTTCACAGTATCAAAGGCAGCAGACAGGTCTAGAAGGACAAGAGCAGAGGAGAGAGAGTTAGCTTTAGCAGTGCGGAGAGCCTCCGTGACACAGAGAAGAGCAGTCTCAGTTGAATGACCAGTCCTGAAACCTGACTGGTTTGGATCAAGAAGGTCATTCTGAGAGAGATAGCAAGAGAGTTGGCTAAAGACGGCACGCTCAATAGTTTTGGAAAGAAAAGAAAGAAGGGATACTGGTCTGTAGTTGTTGACATCAGTGGGATCGAGTGTTGGTTTTTTGAGAAGGGGAGCAACTCTCGCTCTCTTGAAGACGGAAGGGACATGGCCAGCGGTCAAGGGGATGAGTTGATCAGCGAGGTGAGGTAGGGGAGAAGGTCACCGGAGATGGTCTGGAGAAGAGAGGAGGGGATGGGGTCAAGCGGGCAGGTTGTTGGGCGGCCTGCAGTCACAAGTCGCAGGATTTTATCTGGAGAGAGAGGGGAGAAAGAAGTCAAAGCATAGGGTAGGGCAGTGTGAGTAGGACCAGCAGTGTCATCAGACTTAACAAACGAGGATCGGATGTCGTCAACCTTCTTTTCAAAGTGGTTGACGAAGTCATCCACAGAGAGAGAGGAGGGGGGGAGGATTCAGGAGGGAGGAAAATGTGGCAAAGAGCTTCCTAGGGTTAGAGGCAGATGCTTGGAATTTAGAGTGGTAGAAAGTGGCCTTAGCAGCAGAAACAGATGAAGAAAATGTAGAGAGGAGGGAGTGAAAAGATGCCAGGTCGGCAGGGAGTTTAGTTTTCTTCCATTTCCGCTCCGCTGCCCGGAGCTCTGTTCTGTGAGCTCGCAATGAGTCATCAAGCCACGGAGCTGGAGGGGAGGACCGAGCCGGCCGGGAGGATAGGGGACACAGAGAGTCAAAGGATGCAGAAAGGGAGGAGAGGAGGGTTGAGGAGGCAGAATCAGGAGATTGGAGGGAGAAGGATTGAGCAGAGGGAAGAGATGATAGGATGGAAGAGGAGAGAGTAGTGGGAGAGAGAGAGCGAAGGTTGCGGCGGCGCATTACCATCTGTGTAGGGGGCAGAGTGAGTAGTGTTGGAGGAGAGCGAGAGAGAAAAGGAAACAAAGTAGTGGTCGGAGACATGGAGGGGAGTTGCAGTGAGATTAGTAGAAGAGCAGCATCTAGTAAAGATGAGGTCAAGCGTATTGCCTGCCTTGTGAGTAGGGGGGACGGTGAGAGGGTGAGGTCAAAAGAGGAGAGGAGTGAAGAAGGAGGCAGAGAGAAATGAGTCAAATGTGGACATAGGGAGGTTGAAATCCCCCCAAAACTGTGAGGGGGTGAGCCATCCTCAGGAAAGGAACTTATCAAGGCGTCAAGCTCATTGATGAACTCTCCAAGGGAACCTGGAGGGCGATAGATGACAAGGATATTAAGCTTAAATGGGCTAGTGACTGTGACAGCATGGAATTCAAATGAGGAGATAGACAGATGGGTCAGGGGAAAAAGAGAGAATGTCCACTTGGGAGAGATGAGGATTCCTGTGCCACCACCTCTCTGACCAGATGCTCTCGGGGTATGCGAGAACACATGGTCAGACGAGGAGAGAGCAGTAGGAGTAGCAGTGTTTTCAGTGGTAATCCATGTTTCCGTCAGCGCCAGGAAGTCGAGGGACTGGAGGTTAGCATAGGCTGGGATGAAGTCAGCTTTGTTGGCAGCAGAACGGCAGTTCCAGAGGCTGCCTGAGACCTGGAACTCCAGGTGTGGGGTGCGTGCAGGGACCACCAGGTTAGAGAGGCAGCAGCCACGCGGTGTGAGGCGTTTGTGTAGCCTGTGCAGAGAGGGAGAGAACAGGGATAGGCAGAGGCATAGTTGACAGGCTGTAGCAAATGGCTACAATAATGCAGAGGAGATCGGAATGAAATGAACTAAACATCTGGGAGAGGAGAGAGCAGGGCCTCCCTCACCAAAACTTCCACCTCAGAAACTATAATTGTTTCACTGAACCACCCGAACAAAAACTCTCCCAACTTCCACCTTTAGAAATCAGAATTGTTGTGAACCACAGGGGTTCAATGTTTAAAGGAATAGACTCAACCTACTTTATTCAGCTAGCTAACTATGACACCATAGCTAACTAGCATGCTAGCATCCAATAACACACAGTTTAGCACCAACACTTGGTCACAACAAACCACCAATAGTGTGTTAACACACTAAGCAGATAATTCGTGTCCGTGTCTAGTTCCTTTCATAACGCAGCAATAATTAAACGTTGGCTAGCTTAGCACAAATATATTGTATTTAGCTGCCACAGTACAGCACACAATGGCTACTGTGTTGACTCTGTTCGAAGAACGGCTAGCTAGCTAGCTTCGTGCTACACCCGGCACCGCCGAAAACAATGCTAACCTACAATAACTACCCACAACAGCCCACGATGCCTAACTATGACACCATAGCTAACTAGCATGCTAGCATCCAATAACACACAGTTTAGCACCAATACTTGTTTACTACAAACTACCAATAGTGTGTTAATACACTAAACAGATCATTCGTGTCCGTGTCTAGTTCCTTTCATAACGCAGCAATAATTCAACGTTGGCTAGCTAGCACAAGTATATTGTATTTAGCTACTACAGTACAGTTAGCTGGTCGTGTTGGCTAGCTAGCAATGGCCACTGTGTTGACTTTGTTTGAAGAACGGCTAGCTAGCTAGCTAGCTTCGTGCTACACCCGGCACCGCCGAAAATCAATGCTAACCTACAGTAACTACCCACAACAGCCCACGATGCTAACTAGCATGCTAGCATCCAATAACACACAGTTTAGCACCAATACTTGGTTACAACAAACTACCAATAGTGTGTTAACACACTACACAGATAATTCGTGTCCGTGTCTAGTTCCTTTCATAACGCAGCAAAAATTAAACGTTGGCTAGCTAGCACATTAACATTGGAAACAACTCTCCACCATTGCTAAACTTTACCAGTAGCTACCCGCTAGCTAGCTAGCCTCGTGCTTCGCCGGGCTCCGCCGTAAACAATACTTACCTACAATAATTACCTACGGAAACCTACAATAACTACCTAAATAACTACCTAAATAAACTACCTACAATACCTAACTACAACTACCTACCTACGATCTAAATACATGGTTTAAGCTTTACTCAACACCATATAAGAAGCCAAGCTTACCTCCTGCTAGAGAAAACACAACCTCTCCCGACCACAGCTCACATCAAACTGTGGGAGCAATTATTAGGAAATGGAAGACATACAAGACCACTGATAATCTCCCTCGATCTGGGGCTCCACGCAAGATCTCACCCCGTGGGGTCAAAATGATCACAAGAACGGTGAGCAAAAATTCCAGAACCACACGGGGGGACCTAGTGAATGACCTGCAGAGAGCTGGGACCAAAGTAACAAAGCCTACCATCAGTAACACACTACGCCGCCAGGGACTCAAATCCTGCAGTGCCAGACGTGTGTCCCTGCTTAAGCCAGTACATGTCCAGGCCCGTCTGAAGTTTGCTAGAGTGCATTTGGATGATCCAGAAGAGGATTGGGAGAATGTCATATGGTCAGATGAAACCAAAATAGAACTTTTTGGTAAAAACTCAACTTGTCGTGTTTGGAGAACAAAGAATGCTGAGTTGCATCCAAAGAACACCATACCTACTGTGAAGCATGGGGGTGGAAACATCATGCTTTGGGGCTGTTTTTCTGCAAAGGGACCAGGACGACTGATCCGTGTATAGGAAAGAATGAATGGGGCCATGTATCGTGAGATTTTGAGTGAAAACCTCCTTCCATCAGCAAGGGCATTGAAGATGAAACGTGGCTGGGTCTTTCAGGATGACAATGATCCCAAACACAGCGCCCGGGCAACGAAGGAGTGGCTTCGTAAGAAGCATTTCATGGTCCTGGAGTGGCCTAGCCAGTCTCCAGATCTCAACCCCATAGAAAATCTTTGGAGGGAGTTGAAAGTCTGTGTTGCCCAGCGACAGCCCCAAAACATCACTGCTCTAGAGGAGATCTGCATGGAGGAATGGGCCAAAATACCAGCAACAGTGTGTGAAAACCTTGTAAAGATTTACAGAAAACGTTTGACCTGTGTCATTGCCAACAAAGGGTATATAACAAAGTATTGAGAAACTTTTGTTATTGACCAAATACTTATTTTCTACCATAATTTGCAAATAAATTAATTAAAAATCCTACAATGTGATTTTCTGGATTTTTCTTTCTCATTTTGTCTGTCATAGTTGACGTGTACCTATGATGAAAATTACAGGCCTCTCTCATCTTTTTAAGTGGGAGAACTTGCACAATTGGTGGCTGACTAAATACTTTTTTCCCCCACTGTATATTTTTCATAGCTGTCTATTTACCACCACAAACCAATGCTGGCATTAAGATTGCACTGAATGAGTTGTACAAGGCCATTAATCAACAGGAAAACGCTCATCCAGATGCAGCGCTCCTAGTGGCCGGGGACTTTAATGCAGGGAAACTTAAATCCGTTCTACCTAATTTCTACCAGCATGTTAAATGTGCAACCAGAGGGAAAAAAACTCTAGACCACCTTTACTCCACACACAGAGACGCATACAAAGCTCTCCCTCGCCCTCCATTTGGCAAATCTGACCATAACTCTATCCTCCTGATTCCTGCTTATAAGCAAAACTAAAGCAGGAAGCACCAGTGACTCGGTTAATAAAAAAGTGGTCAGATGACGCACATGCTAAGCTACAGGACTGTTTTGCTAGCACAGACTGGAACATGTTCGGGATTCTTCAGACAGCATTGAGGAGTACACCACATCAGTCACTGGCTTCATCAATAAGTGCATCGATGATGTCGTCCCCACAGTGACCGTACGTACATACCCCAACCAGAAGCCATGGATTACAGGAAACATCCGCACTGAGCTAAAGGGTAGAGCTGCCGCTTTCAAGGAACGGGACTCTAACCCGGACGCTTATAAGAAATCCCGCTATAACCTCCGACGAACCATCAAACAGGCAAAGAGTCAATACAGGTCTAAGATTGAATCGTACTACACTGGCTCTGACGCTCGTCGGACTATTACAGACTACAAAGGGAAGCACAGCCGCGAGCTGCCCAGTGACACAAGCCTACCAGACGAGCTAAACCACTTCTATGCTCGCTTCTAGGCAAGCAACACTGAAGCATGCATGAGAGCACCAGCTGTTCCGGATGACTATGTGATCACGCTCTCCGTAGCCGATGTGAGTAAGACTTTTAAGCAGGTCAACATTCACAAGGCCGCAGGGCCAGACGGATTACCAGGCAAGTGACCAACTGGCAAGTGTCTTCACTGACATTTTCAACATGTCCCTGACTGAGTCTGTAATACCAACATGTTTCAAGCAGACCACCATAGTCCCCGTGCCCAAGGACTCTAAGATAACCTGCCTAAATGACTACCGACCAGTAGCACTGACGTCTGTAGCCATGAAGTGCTTTGAAAGGCTGGTCATGGCTCACATCAACAGCATTATCCCAGAAACCCTAGACCCACTCCAATTTGCATACCGCCCCAACAGATCCACAGATGATGCAATCTCTATTGCACTCCACACTGCCCTTTACCACCTGGACAAGAGGAACACCTACGTGAGAATGCTATTCATTGACTACAGCTCAGCATTCAACACCATAGTGCCCTCTAAGCTCATCACTAAGCTAAGGATCCTGGGACTAAACACCTCCCTCTGCAACTGGATCCTGGACTTCCTGACGGGCCGCCCCAGGTGGTAAGGGTAGGTAACAACACATCTGCCACACTGATCCTCAACACGGGGGCCCCTCAGGGGTGCGTGCTCAGTCCCCTCCTGTACTCTCTGTTCACCCATGACTGCATGGCCAGGCACGACTCCAACACCATCATTAAGTTTGCCGACGACACAACAGTGGTAGGCCTGATCACCGACAACGATGAGACAGCCTATAGGGAGGAGGTCAGAGATCTGGCCGTGTGGTGCCAGGACAACAACCTCTCCCTCAACGTGACCAAGACAAAGGAGATGATTGTGGACTACAGGAAAAAAAGAGGACTGAGCACGCCCCCATTCTCATCGACGGGGCTGTAGTGGAACAGGTTGAGAGCTTCAAGTTCCTTGGTGTCCACATCACCAACGAACTATCATGGTCCAAACACACCAAGACAGTTGTGAAGAGGGCACGACAAAGCCTATTCCCCCTCAGGAGACTAAAAAGATTTGGCATGGGTCTTCAGATCTTCAAAAAATTCTACAGCTGCACCATCGAGAGCATCCTGACTGGTTGCATCACCGCCTGGTATGGCAACAGCTTGGCCTCCGACCGCAAGGCACTACAGAGGGTAGTGCGTACGGCCCAGTACATCACTGGGGCAAAGCTTCCTGCCATCCAGGACCTCTATACCAGGCGGTGTCAGAGGAAGGCCCTCAAAATTGTCAAAGACTCCAGCCACCCTAGTCATAGACTGTTCTCTCTGCTACCGCACGGCCAAAGCGGTACCGGAGTGCCAAGTCTAGGTCCAAAAGACTTCTCAACAGCTTCTACCCCCAAGCCATAAGACTCCTGAACAGCTGATCATGGCTACCCGGACTATTTGCACTGCCCCCCACCCCATCCTTTTACGCTGCTGCTACTCTGTTAAGTATTTATGCATAGTCACTTTAACTCTACCCACATGTACATATTACCTCAACTACCTCAACTAGCCAGTGCCCCCGCACATTGACTCTGCAACGGTACCCCCCTGTATATATAGCCTCCCTACTGTCACTTTATTTTAGTTCTGCTCTTTTTTTTCTCAACACTTTTTTTTTTGTTGTTGTTTTATTTTTACTTTTTTTGTTTAAAATAAATGCACTGTTGGTTAAGGGCTGTAAGTAAGCATTTCACTGTAATGTCTGCACCTGTTGTATTCGGCGCATGTGACCAATAATATTTCATTTGATTTGATTTGAAATAACCCTAACCTTAACCACACTGCTAACCCTAATGCCTAACCCTAACATTAAATAACCCTAACCTTAACCACACTGCTAACCCTAATGCCTAACCCTAACATTAAATAACCCTAACCTTACATTTGTGTTTTCATGAAAATTGACAGTATAGCCAATGTTGACTGCAGCTGGCCCATCTAGCGGAAATCCCTCAGTTCTGCCTCCAGGACAAGACTCATCACAATAAACGTCAACCTGCTTAAGAGGCATTAGAAGAAGACACATTTAATATTACCAATTGAACATCTATTGCAGGATAAGTCAATGTTAGAGTTTACGTAGCTGGCCATAAATGGATGTTGCATTTAACTTTATGAGTTTGTTATGTAGGCATCTTCTAACCCATTGCTTTCTACTACATATAATAATATGATTAGGTTATATCTTTAGGCCTACAGAAAAAAAACTGTCTGTCAGATTTCCAGTCTTCAAGAACAGGAGTTGGAATTATGGAAGTATAGATTAGACAAATTGTTTCTCCTGAGCATAACTCAAAAACGAAGGATTGAATAGCCCCATTCTGTTGCTTATGATGTTGTTGTCATGGAGGACTGATTGGGCTCATTGTTTCCAGTTGAAAAATAAATGCTGCTCCCCATTCAGAGGACCTTATAAATACTACGTAACCTCCAAGATCCTACAAGACCTCCAAGATCCTACAAGACCTCCAAGATCCTACAAGACCACCAAGACTCACCAGATTTCCCCACCATTGATTTCTCTACCCTTGACTAGTCCCCCTAACAGAAATTGGAAACCAGAACAGTTGAGTAAGGAAAATGGCATACTGACAATAGTAAAGAGCACAAGAAAAAGACAGAGAAGAGAAACAGACAGGATTGGAATGTATATTCTTGCACAAGCAGGCACAAGTGGATCATGGGTAACTGTGACCTCAGGATAATAAAAGGAACGACAGTTGGATCATGGGTAACTGTGACCTCAGTATAATAAAAGAAACGACAGGTGGGTCATGGGTAACTGTGACCTCAGGATAATAAAAGGAACGACAGGTGGATCATGGGTAACTGTGACCTCAGGATAATAAAAGGAACGACAGGTAGATCATGGGTAACTGTGACCTCAGTATAATAAAAGGAACGACAGGTGGATCATGGGTAACTGTGACCTCAGTATAATAAAAGGAACGACAGGTGGATCATGGGTAACTGTGACCTCAGGATAGTAAAAGGAACGACTGGTGGATCATGGGTAACTGTGACCTCAGTATAATAAAAGGAACGACAGGTGGATCATGGGTAACTGTGACCTCAGGATAGTAAAAGGAACGACAGGTGGATCATGGGTAACTGTGACCTCAGTATAATAAAAGGAACGACAGGTGGATCATGGGTAACTGTGACCTCAGGATAATAAAAGGAACGACAGGTGGATCATGGGTAACTGTGACCTCAGGATAATAAAAGGAACGACAGGTGGATCATGGGTAACTGTGACCTCAGGATAGTAAAAGGAATGACAGGTGGATCATGGGTAACTGTGACCTCAGGATAATAAAAGGAACGACAGGTGGATCATGGGTAACTGTGACCTCAGGATAATAAAAGGAACGACAGGTGGATCATGGGTAACTGTGACCTCAGGATAGTAAAAGGAACGACAGGTGGATCATGGGTAACTGTGACCTCAGGATAATAAAAGGAACGACAGGTGGATCATGGGTAACTGTGACCTCAGGATAATAAAAGGAATGACAGGTGGATCATGGGTAACTGTGACCTCAGGATAGTAAAAGGAATGACAGGTGGATCATGGGTAACTGTGACCTCAGGATAATAAAAGGAATGACAGGTGGATCATGGGTAACTGTGACCTCAGGATAATAAAAGGAACGACAGGTGGATCATGGGTAACTGTGACCTCAGGATAATAAAAGGAACGACAGGTGGATCATAGACATAAGAATAACAGCCCAAGACTTAGATAAACAATTTGATGTAGTACTTACAAGTACTACGTTTCCAGGGGGCAGTGTTGCCGAAGTAGTTATTCCTTGGGAAAGTTCACTAAACCCCTTACATGTTAGAGCCCCAGCAGAAGCAGAAGGAAGAGAATGGAAGGAGGAGCTAAACAATGACTGGTATAGACGGCCACAATATACTACATTACAATGACTGGTATAGACGGGCCCAATATACTACATTGCAATGACTGGTATAGATGGGGACAATATACTACATTACAATGACTGGTATAGACGGGCACAATATACTACATTACAATGACTGGTATAGACGGGGACAATATACTACATTACAATGACTGGTATAGACGGGCACAATATACTACATTAATATACTACCAAGATGGCGTAGCAGTACGGTCGCTTTTATTTTTCGTCCTGTGTAAATATCCCGTTTCTTGTTTTTTTTGTCTATATTTCTAAATTTTTTACTTTCACTCTTTAACTAAATATACTCTCCTGCAACCCGCCTCACCCAACGTGGAAAGGATTCTATTATTTCTTTATAACTTTCATCAAGAACCTTAAGCTGAAACTAGTCTAGCTGCTACTGAATGGCTACTTACTATTAGCCACCGTTAGCGTCTCCACCACTGTCCGTGGCCTACACTATCCACCAGCCAGCTCTAGCTAGCCTGGACAATTCGTCGGCCAGTCTGCACAGCGTGCTATCGACCCAGCGTGCTATCGACCCATAGCTTATTGGACTTTCTGCCGGAATCACTGGACCCTAGCGCCGGATCATCACAACCAGCTAGCTAGCTGCAACCTGTTGCTGGCTGATACCATTGCCATATAGCAAGCACCAGTTAGCCTTGAGCTAGCCTGCTAGCTCCCTGCTAGCTGTGCTGAAGCACCAATTTGAACTGCTCTCGGACTCACATATTGCTGTTCACTGGACCTTATGATCACTCAGCTGCACAGCTGATGCCTGCTGGACTGTTCCTTTACACGGTACTCTGTCCTGTTTTTTCTGTTTAGTCTTAGCCCAAACGTTATCGCTATTTCCAGTTGTGTCTTAGCTCTCTCTAATAACACGTGACTGCTTTATGCCTCTCTCCTATGTCAATTATGCCTTGCCTATTGCTGTTTGGGTTAGTTCTTATTATACAATTTCAATGTAGAACCCCTAGTCCCTCTCAAACTGTCTCATATAGTTCCTTTGTTCCCCCCATACACGCTGAGACCGGCTCAATCGATGCCTCCAATGATGCTATCTCTTTCATTGTTACCCAACACTTAGGATTACCTGAACTGTACTCATATCCTTCCATATCCTTTTCTGTACATAATGCCCTGAATCTTTCTACAACGCCCGGAGAACTGCCCCCTTTATTCTATGTACCCAACGCACTAGAAGACCAGTTCTTAAAGCCTTTAGTCGTATCCTTATTCTACTCCTCCTCTGTTCCTCTGGTGATGTAGAGGCTAACCCAGGCCCTGCAGCCCCCAGTATCACTCCTACTCCCCAGGAGCTATCATTTATTGACTTCTGTAACCGTAAAAGTCTTGGTTTTCTGCACATAAATATCAGAAGCCTCCTTCCTAAGTTTGAGTTATTCACTGCGTTAGCACACTCCGCCAACCCTGATGTTCTAGCAGTGTCTGAATCCTGGCTTAGGAAGGCCACCAAAAATTCTGAAATTTCCATCCCCAACTATAACATTTTCCGTCTAGATAGAACTGCCAAAGGGGGTGGAGTTGCAATCTACTGTAGAGATAGCCTGCAGAGCTCCATCATACTATCCAGGTCTGTGCCCAAACAGTTTGAGCTTTTAGTTCTAAAAATCCACCTTTCCAGAAATAAATCTCTCACTGTTGCCGCTTGCTACAGACCCCCCTCAGCCCCCAGCTGTGCCCTGGACACCATATGTGAACTGATTGCCCCCCATCTATCCTCAGAGTTCGTACTGCTTGGTGACCTAAATTGGGATATGCTTAATACCCCAGCCATCCTACAATCCAAGCTAGATGCCCTCAACCTCACGCAAATTATCAACGAACCTACCAGGTACAACCCTAAATCCGTAAACATGGGTACCCTCATAGATATCATCCTGACTAACTTACCCTCTAAATACACCTCCGCTGTCTTCAACCAGGATCTCAGCGATCACTGCCTTATTGCCTGCGTCCGTATCGGTCCGCGGTCAAACGACCACCCCTCATCACTGTCAAACGCTCCCAAAAACACTTCAGCGAGCAGGCCTTCCTAATTGACCTGGCCCAGGTATCCTGGATGGATATAGATCTCATTCCGTCAGTAGAGGATGCCTGGTTGTTCTTTAAAAGTAATTTCCTCTCAATCTTAAATAGACATGCCCCATTCAAAAAATACAGAACTAAGAACAGATATAGCCCCTGGTTCTCCTCAGACTTGACTGCCCTTGACCAGCACAAAAACATCCTGTGGCGTACTGCATTAGCATCAAATAGCCCCCGTGATATGCAACTTTTCAGGGAAGTTAGGAACCAATATACACAAGCAGTTAGGAAAGCAAAGGCTAACTTTTTTCAAACAGAAATTTGCATCCTGTAGCACTAACTCCAAAAAAGTTTTGGGACACTGTAAAGTCCATGGAAAATAAGAGCACTTCCTCCCAGCTGCCCACTGCACTGAGGCTAGGAAACACTATCACCACCGATAAATCTACAATAATCGAGAATTTCAACAAGCATTTTGCTACGGCTGGCCATGCTTTCCACCTGGCTACCACTACCCCGGCCACCAGCTCTGCACCCTCCGCTGCAACTTGCCCATGCCCCCCGCTTCTCCTTCACACAAATCCAGACAGCTGATGTTCTAAAAGAGCTGCAAAATCTGGACCCCCTACAAATCATCTGGACTAGACAATCTGGACCCTTTCTTTCTAAAACTAGCCGCCCGAAATTGTCGCAACCCCTATTACTAGCCTGTTCAACCTCTCTTTCGTAACGTCTGAGATCCCCAGAGATTGGAAAGCTGCCGCGGTCATCCCCCCTCTTCAAAGGGGGTGACACTCTAGATCCAAACTGTTACAGACCCATATCCATCCTGCCCTGCCTTTCAAAAGTTTTTGAAAGCCAAGTCAACAAACAGATCACCAACCATTTCGAATCCCACCGTACCTTCTCTGCTATGCAATCCGGTTTCCGAGCTGGTCATGGGTGCACTTCAGCCACGCTCAAGGTCCTAAATGATATTATAACCGCTGATCGATAATAGACAGTACTGTGCAGCCGTTTTCATTGACCTGGCCAAGGCTTTCGACTCTGTCAACCACCGCATTCTTGTTGGCAGACTAAATAGCCTTGGTTTCTCTAATGACTGCCTCGCCTGGTTCACCAACTACTTCTCAGATAGAGTTCAATGTGTCAAATCGGAGGGCCTGTTGTCTGGACCTATGGCAGTCTCTATGGGGGTGCCACAGGGTTCAATTCTTGGGCCAACTCTTTTCTCTGTGTATATCAATGACGTCGCTCTTGCTGCTGGTGACTCTCAGATCCACCTCTCACGCAGACGACACCATTTTGTATACATCTGGCCCTTCATTGGACACTGTGTTAACAAACCTCCAAACGAGCTTCAATTCCATACAACACTCCTTCAGTAGCCTCCAACTGCTCTTAAACACTAGTAAAACAAAATGCATGCTCTTCAACCGAACGCTGCTTGCACCCGCCCACCCGACTAGAATCACTACTCTAGACGGGTCTGACCTAGAGTACGTGGACAACTACAAATATCTAGGTGTCTGGTTAGACTGTAAACTCTCCTTCCAGACTCACATTAAGAATCTCCAATCCAAAGTTAAATCTAGAATCGGTTTCCTATTTCGCAACAAAGCCTCCTTCACTCATGCTGCCAAACATGCCCTTGTAAAACTGACTATCCTACCGATCCTTGACTTCGGCGATGTCATTTACAAAATAGCCTCCAACACTCTACTCAGCAAATTGGATGTTGTCTATCACAGTGCCATCCGTTTTGTCTCCAAAGCCCCATATAATACCCACCACTGTGACCTGTACGCTCTTGTTGGCTGGTCCTCACTACATATTCGTCGCCAAACCCACTGGCTCCAGGCCATCTATAAATCACTGCTAGGCAAATCCCCGCCTTATCTTAGCTCATTGGTCACCATAGCAACACCCACCCGTAGTCTGCGCTCCAGCGAGTATATCTCACTGGTCATCCCCAAAGCCAACACCTCCTTTGGCCGCAATTCCTTCCAGTTCTCTGCTGCCAATGACTGGAACAAACTGCAAAAATCTCTGAAGCTGGAGACGCTTATCTCCCTCACTAACTTTAGGCATCAGTTGTCAGAGCACCTTACCGATCACTGCACCTGTACACAGCCCATCTGAAATTAGCCCGCCCAACTACCTCATCCCTATATTGTTATTTATTTTGCTCATCTGTACCCCAGTATCTCTATTTGCACATCATCTCTTGCACATCATTCCAGTGTTAATACTAAATTGTAATTATTTTGCACTATAGCCTATTTTATTGCCTTACCTCCATAACTTGCTAAATTTGCACACTGTATATTAATTGTATTTCTGTTGTATTTTTTGATTTTTGTTTTGTTTTACCCCATATGTAACTCTGTGTTGTTGTTTTTATCGCACTGCTATGCTTTATCTTGGCCAGGTCGCAGTTGTAAATGAGAACTTGTTCTCAACTGGTTTACCTGGTTAAATAAAGGTGAAATAAAAATTAAAAAAATAAAAATAAATAGACGGGGACAATATACTACATTACAATGACTGGTATAGACGGGCACAATATACTACATTACAATGACTGGTATAGGTGGGCACAATATACTACATTACAATGACTGGTATAGACGGGGACAATATACTACATTACAATGACTGGTATAGACAGGGACAATATACTACATTACAATGACTGGTATAGACGGGGACAATATACTACACTACAATGACTGGTATAGACGGGCACAATATACTACATTACAATGACTGGTATAGACGGGCACAATATACTACATTACAATGACTGGTATAGATGGGGACAATATACTACATTACAATGACTGGTATAGACGGGCACAATATACTACATTACAATGACTGGTATAGACGGGCACAATATACTACATTACAATGACTGGTATAGACGGGCCCAATATACTACATTACAATGACTGGTATAGACGGGCCCAATATACTACATTACAATGACTGGTATAGACGGGGACAATATACTACATTACAATGACTGGTATAGACGGGCCCAATATACTACATTACAATGACTGGTATAGACGGGGACAATATACTACATTACAATGACTGGTATAGACGGGCCCAATATACTACATTACAATGACTGGTATAGACGGGGACAATGTACTACATTACAATGACTGGTATAGACGGGCCCAATATACTACATTACAATGACTGGTATAGACGGGCACAATATACTACATTACAATGACTGGTATAGACGGGCCCAATATACTACATTACAATGACTGGTATAGACGGGCCCAATATACTACATTACAATGACTGGTATAGACGGGGACAATATACTACATTACAATGACTGGTATAGACGGGGACAATATACTACATTACAATGAAAGAAAACTGTCTAATCTGCACTTCGTCTCCCTTTTTAAAATAATTAACAGTAGTACCAAATCCCCACAGCTACCAGGACTGTGCTACGTTTAAATCACAACTTCTGTCGTCTAAGGGACTCGGAAAGACTGTATTGCCCAGCAGAATGTTTGGCATATTTTAGGAAATCCTAAATATGAACCATTTTATAATCAACCAGGATGGGGAGAGAAGTGTAAGCAATTAGACGTTAGAATAGAAACCAGGAAAGGGGAAGCACCAGAGAAATATCAAATAGACTATGAGCGGAAATATTAGTGTTACAACAAAACAACCGGGTTATATAATTTGGGAGAATTCAAGGGAGAATGTGAAACAACATGGCACCTAGATACAGATAGCTTTTGGAATGCAGACGCCCCTCAAAGAAAAATTGATCAGGCAGCAGGGTCAAGTACTGGGGTAATAGTTATCCCGGAAGGATGCGGAAATCAGACACTGGCATCACCACTGATCATTCCTTATGAGGATCAGTCGGGGGGCCATTGAGAATTTCTTCTGGGTCTGTCAGGGGCCAACTAAGGACATTATGGCCAAAAGGATGGAAAGGGATCTGTGCCAGAGTACAGCTGATACAAAATGTTTTAAATAGTTGACTGGAAGGCCTTAAACGTTGATATACAAGATACTAAATTAAATAGATCAGAAAGGGCATATGGAGCTGACCCCAAACGTACAGATAGGTGCTAAAGGCCAACCTAGAGGAATTCCCAATGAATTTAAAGCTAGGAGTGAGAATAAATCAGGATTTGAATGTCACGCTCTGGCTCCGGGACTTTGTATGTTGAGCCAGGGTGTGTTCGTTTCGTTGTGTTCTGTTTGGTTGGGTTGTTCTAGGTTGTTGAATTTCTTTGTTTGGATGAGTGACTCCCAATCAGAGGTAACGAGTGTCAGCTGTTTGGCTCGTTGTCTCTGATTGGGAGCCATATTTATACTGTCTGTTTTCACCTTGTGTTTGTGGGTTTTTGTTCCTTGTCAGTCATTGTCTGAGGACGTTACGTATCGTTTATTGTTTTGTATTCGTGTGTGCACTTTACTATTAAAGTATGTTCGCTCAACACGCTGCGCCTTGGTCTACTCCTTCTCGTCAAGACGATCGTGACATTGAATCAATATTTCTTTGGATAACTCTTAATAAAAATGTGGAATGGAACAATTAAATACATTACAATCAACAGAGGTTCATAAATTATACTGACTCAGTGTAACAGTGTTGCTTCCGTCCCTCTCCTCGCCCCTACCTGGGCTCGAACCATGGACCCTTGATACACCGTTACCCGTCGCTCCACAAAAGGCCGCGGCCCTTGCAGGGAAACAACTACTTCAAGGTCTCAGAGCGAGTGACGTCACCGATTGAAACGCTACTAGTGCGCACCGTTAACTAGCTAGCCATTTCACACCAGTAACATCAGCATTGTCAATGCTGGGAGAACAAGTACAGGCAACAAGTAGGATGATCTGGCAGAATAGACAGGCTCTGGATTGTCTCCTAGCAGAAAAAGGCGGAGTCTGTGTTATGTTCGGAAGCGAGGGCTGAACTTTTAGTCCTAATAATACTGCCCCAGGAGGAATATTCTCTGAGGCAATGATCAAGCTTAAAGGATTGAGACAGGAAGTCAAGATAATACCTCCCCAGGAGGAATATTCTCTGAGGCAATGATCAAGCTTAAAGGATTGAGACAGGAAGTCAAGATAATACCTCCCCAGGAGGAATATTCTCTGAGGCAATGATCAAGTTTAAAGGATTGAGACAGGAAGTCAAGATAATACCTCCCCAGGAGGAATATTCTCTGAGGCAATGATCAAGTTTAAAGGATTGAGACAGGAAGTCAAGATAATACCTCCCCAGGAGGAATATTCTCTAGCAGGAGAGGTAAGCTTGGCTTCGTTTATGGTGTTGAGTTAAGCTTAAACCATGTATTTAGTTTGTAGGTAGGTATTGTAGTCTGGTATTATAGGCAGCTTACTCCGGTAGTTATTGTAGGTTATTATTGTAGGTTATTATTGTAGGTAATTATTGTAGGTAAGGATTTTATTCGGCGGAGCCCAGGCGAAGCCACGAGGCTAGCTTACCCACTACCTGGACCAACAAAGCTAGCTAGCTAGAGGGTAGCTACCCGGTAACTTTTAGCAACTGTGGTTAGCTGTTTCCAATGTTATTTCATGCTTAAGAGTACCTGTAATTGAGCCAGCTAGCTGCCACCTTCAGCTGTTTTTCTAACCTCATTATCATTAACGTTAGGTGGTCGGTAGTTGCTGTACCTAATTTCGGCTACTGATTGCAGTCTGCCAGTTTGGCTTTATACATAACTTGGGCTTTGTCGAGTAAGGCTTAAACTATGTATTTAGATTGTTGTTAAGTACTATAGGTAGGCATCGTGGGCTGTATATTATTAAGTAGTATAGGTAGGCATCGTGGGCTGTTGCGGGTAGCTGTTGTGTAGTTATTGTAGCTTACTTTTGTATTCGGGCGGTGCCGGATGTAGCACGGCTAGCTAGCTAACTCACCTCCTGGATTAGCTGGCGAGTTGCTATTAGCAACGGTAGCAACTAAAAACAATATCCTTTTAGCCAGCTACATTCGCTCACAGCGACGCCGTTTTTCAAACAAAGTCAACACAGTAGCCATTGCTAGCTAGCCAACACTACCAGCAGGCTGTGGTAACTAAATACAATATCTTTGTGCTAGCTACCCAACGTTTAATCTTTGCTGCGTTATGAAAGGTAAGCTTGGCTTCTTATATGGTGTTGAGTTAAGCTTAAACCATGTATTTAGTTTGTAGGTAGGTATTGTAGTCTGGTATTATAGGCAGCTTACTCCGGTAGTTATTGTAGGTTATTATTGTAGGTTATTATTGTAGGTAATTATTGTAGGTAAGGATTTTATTCGGCGGAGCCCAGGCGAAGCACGAGGCTAGCTTACCCACTACCTGGACCAACAAAGCTAGCTAGCTAGAGGGTAGCTACGGTAACTTTAGCAACTGTGGTTAGCTGTTTCCAATGTTATTTCATGCTTAAGAGTACTGTGATTGAGCCAGCTAGCTGCTACCATTCAGCTGTTTTTCTAACCTCATCCGAGGCATTAACGTTAGGTGGTTGGTAGCTGCTGTACTTAATTACAGCTACTGATAACAGTCTGCTGTAGCTTACAACAATTCTAATTTCTAGAGTGGAAGTTGGGAGAGTTTTATTCGGGTGGTTCAGTGAAACAATCATAGTTTCTGAGGTGGAAGTTGGGTGAGTTATATATTTATTTATTTTTTGGTGAGGGAGGCCTGCACTCTCCTTTCCCTGATGTTCAGTGCATTTCATCCCGATCTCCTCTGCATTATTGTAGCCATCTGTTGCAGCCTGTCAACTATGCCTCTGCCTATCCCTGTTCTCTCCTCTCCGCACAGGCTACACAAACGCCCCACACCGCGTGGCTGCTGCCTCTCTAACCTGGTGGTCCCTACACGCACCACACACCTGGAGTTCCAGGTCTCAGGCAGCCTCTGGAACTGCCGTTCTGCTGCCAACAAAGCTGACTTCATCCCAGCCTATGCTAATCTCCAGTCCCTCGACTTCCTGGCGCTGACGGAAACATGGATTACCACTGAAAACACTGCTACTCCTACTGCTCTCTCCTCATCTGACCATGTGTTCTCGCATACCCCGAGAGCATCTGGTCAGAGGGGTGGTGGCACAGGAATCCTCATCTCTCCCAAGTGGACATTCTCAATTTTTCCCCTAACCCATCTGTCTATCTCCTCATTTGAATTCCATGCTGTCACAGTCATTAGCCCATTTAAGCTTAATATCCTTGTCATCTATCGCCCTCCAGGTTCCCTTGGAGAGTTCATCAATGAGCTTGACGCCTTGATAAGTTCCTTTCCTGAGGATGGCTCACCCCTCACAGTTTTGGGGGATTTCAAACTCCCTATGTCCACATTTGACTCATTTCTCTCTGCCTCCTTCTTTCCACTTCTCTCCTCTTGACCTCACCCTCTCACCGTCCCCCTACTCACAAGGCAGGCAATACGCTTGACCTCATCTTTACTAGATGCTGCTCTTCTACTAATCTCACTGCAACTCCCCTCCATGTCTCCGACCACTACTTTGTTTCCTTTTCTCTCTCGCTCTCCTCCCCACACTACTCACTCTGCCCCTACACAGATGGTAATGCGCCGCCGCAACCTTCGCTCTCTCTCTCCCACTACTCTCTCCTCTTCCATCCTATCATCTCTTCCCTCTGCTCAATCCTTCTCCCTCCAATCTCCTGATTCTGCCTCCTCAACCCTCCTCTCCTCCCCTTTCTGCATCCTTTGACTCTCTGTGTCCCCTATCCTCCCGCCCGGCTCGGTCCTCCCCTCCAGCTCCGTGGCTTGATGACTCATTGCGAGCTCACAGAACAGAGCTCCGGGCAGCGGAGCGGAAATGGAAGAAAACTAAACTCCCTGCCGACCTGGCATCTTTTCACTCCCTCCTCTCTACATTTTCTTCATCTGTTTCCCGCTGCTAAGGCCACTTTCTACCACTCTAAATTCCAAGCATCTGCCTCTAACCCTAGGAAGCTCTTTGCCACATTTTCCTCCCTCCTGAATCCTCCCCCCTCGCCCCCCCCTCCTCTCTCTCTGTGGATGACTTCGTCAACCACTTTGAAAAGAAGGTTGACGACATTCGATCCTCGTTTGTTAAGTCTAATGACACTGCTGGTCCTACTCACACTGCCCTACCCTATGCTTTGACTTCTTTCTCCCCTCTCTCTCCAGATAAAATCCTGCGACTTGTGACTGCAGGCCGCCCAACAACCTGCCCGCTTGACCCCATCCCCTCCTCTCTTCTCCAGACCATCTCCGGTGACCTTCTCCTCTACCTCACCTCGCTGATCAACTCATCCTTGACCGCTGGCCATGTCCCTTCCGTCTTCAAGAGAGCGAGAGTTGCTCCCCTTCTCAAGAAACCAACACTCGATCCCACTGATGTCAACAACTACAGACCAGTATCCCTTCTTTCTTTTCTTTCCAAAACTATTGAGCGTGCCGTCTTTAGCCAACTCTCTTGCTATCTCTCTCAGAATGACCTTCTTGATCCAAACCAGTCAGGTTTCAGGACTGGTCATTCAACTGAGACTGCTCTTCTATGTGTCACAGAGGCTCTCCGCACTGCTAAAGCTAACTCTCTCTCCTCTGCTCTTGTCCTTCTAGACCTGTCTGCTGCCTTTGATACTGTGAACCATCAGATCCTCCTCTCCACCCTCTCCGAGCTGGGCATCTCCGGCGCGGCTCACTCCTGGATTGCGTCCTACCTGACCGGTCGCTCCTACCAAGTGGCATGGCGTGAAGCTGTCTCCGCACCACGTGCTCTCACCACTGGTGTCCCCCAGGGCTCAGTTCTAGGCCCTCTCCTTTTCTCCCTATACACCAAGTCACTTGGCTCTGTCATATCCTCACATGGCCTCTCCTATCATTGCTACGCTGACGATACACAACTAATCTTCTCCTTTCCCCCTTCTGATAACCAGGTGGCGAATCGCATCTCTGCATGTCTGGCAGACATATCAGTATGGATGACGGATCACCACCTCAAGCTGAACCCCTGGCAAGACGGAGCTGCTCTTCCTCCCCGGGGAAGGACTGCCCGTTCCATGATCTCGCCATCACGGTTGACAACTCCGCTGTGTCCTCCTCCCAGAGTGCGAAGAGCCTAGGCGTGACCCTGGACAACACCCTGTCGTTCTCCGCCAACATCAAGGCGGTGACCCGCTCCTGCAGGTTCATGCTCTACAACATTCGGAGAGTACGACCCTGCCTTACACAGGAAGCGGCACAGGTCCTAATCCAGGCACTTGTCATCTCCCCGTCTGGACTACTGCAACTCGCTGTTGGCTGGCCTCCCCTGCCTGTGCCATTAAACCCCTACAACTCATCCAGAATGCCGCAGCCCGTCTGGTGTTCAACCTTCCCAAGTTCTCTCACGTCACCCCCCCCTCCTCCGCACCTCCACTGGCTTCCAGTTGAAGCTCGCATCCGCTACAAGACCATGGTGCTTGCCTATGGAGCAGTGAGGGGAACGGCACCTCTGTACCTTCGGGCTCTGATCAGTCCCTACACCCAAACGAGGGCATTGCGTTCATCCACCTCTGGCCTGCTGGCTCCCCTTCCTCTGCGGAAGCATAGTTCCCGCTCAGCCCAGTCAAAACTGTTCGCTGCTCTGGCACCCCAATGGTGGAACAAGCTCCCTCACGACGCCAGGACAGCGGAGTCACTCACCACCTTCCGGAGGCATTTGAAACCCCACCTCTTTAAGGAATACCTGGGATAGGATAAAGTAATCCTTCTACTCCCCCCAAAAATTGTAAAGTGGTTATCCCACTGGCTATAGGGTGAAACGCACCAATTGGTGAGTCGCTCTGGATAAGAGCGTCTGCTAAATGAGCGTAAATGTGCCCTTGAGCAAGGCACTTAACCCTAATTGCTCCTGTAAGTCGCTTCTGGATAAGAGCGTCTGCTAAATAACTAAAATATAATGTAAATGTAAATGTTAAAGGGTTGAGACAGGAAGTCAAGATAATACCTCCCCAGGAGGAATATTCTCTGAGGCAATTTATTTTTTTTTTTTTTTTTTCCACCTTTATTTAACCAGGTAAGCCAGTTGAGAACAAGTTCTCATTTACAACTGCGACCTGGCCAAGACAAAGCAAAGCAGTGCGATAAAAACAACAACACAGAGTTACATATGGAGTAAAACAAAACATAAAGTCAAAAATACAACAGAAAATCTATATACAGTTTGTGCAAATGTAGCAAGTTATGGAGGTAAGGCAATAAATAGGCTATAGTGCAAAATAATTACAATAGTATTAACACTGGAATGCTAGATGTGCAAGAGATTATGTGCAAATAGAGATACTGGGGTGCAAAAGAGCAAAATAAATAACAATATAGGGATGAGGTAGTTGGGTGGGCTAATTTCAGATGGGCTGTGTACAGGTGCAGTGATCGGTAAGGTGCTCTGACAACTGATGCTTAAAGTTAGTGAGGGAGATAAGAGTCTCCAGCTTCAGAGATTTTTGCAATTCGTTCCAGTCATTGGCAGCAGAGAACTGGAAGGAATGGCAGCCAAAGGAGGTGTTGGCTTTGGGAATGACCAGTGAGATATACCTGCTGGAGCGCAGACTACGGGTGGGTGCTGCTATGGTGACCAATGAGCTAAGATAAGGCGGGGATTTGCCTAGCAGTGATTTATAGATGGCCTGGAGCCAGTGGGTTTGACGAGCGAACATGTAGTGAGGACCAGCCAACAAGAGCGTACAGGTCACAGTGGTGGGTAGTGTATGGGGCTTTGGAGACAAAACGGATGGCACTGTGATAGACTACATCCAATTTGCTGAGTAGAGTGTTGGAGGCTATTTTGTAAATGACATCGCCGAAGTCAAGGATCGGTAGGATAGTCAGTTTTACGAGGGCATGTTTGGCAGCATGAGTGAAGGAGGCTTTGTTGCGAAATAGGAAGCCGATTCTAGATTTAACTTTGGATTGGAGATTCTTTATGTGAGTCTGGAAGTTGAGTTTACAGTCTAACCAGACACCTAGGTATTTGTAGTTGTCCACATACTCTAGGTCAGACCCGTCGAGAGTGGTGATTCTAGTCGGGTGGGCGGGTGCCAGCAGCGTTCGATTGAAAAGCATGCATTTAGTTTTACTAGTGTTTAAGAGCAGTTGGAGGCTACTGAAGGATTGTTGTATGGCATTGAAGCTCGTTTGGAGGTTTGTTAACACAGTGTCCAATGAAGGGCCAGATGTATACAAAATGGTGTCGTCGGCGTAGAGGTGGATCTGAGAGTCACCAGCAGCAAGAGCGACATCATTGATATACACGGAGAAAAGTGTCGGCCCGAGAATTGAACCCTGTGGCACCCCCATAGAGACTGCCATAGGTCCAGACAACAGGCCCTCCGATTTGACACACTGAACTCTATCTGAGAAGTAGTTGGTGAACCAGGCGAGGCAGTCATTTGAGAAACCAAGGCTATTTAGTCTGCCAATTAGAATGCGGTGGTTGACAGAGTCTAAAGCCTTGGCCAGGTCGATGAAGATGGCTGCACAGTACTGTCTATTATCAATCGCGGTTATAATATCGTTTAGGACCTTGAGCGTGGCTGAAGTGCACCCGTGACCAGCTCGGAAACCGGATTGCATAGCGGAGAAGGTACGGTGGTATTCGAAATGGTCGATTATCTGTTTGTTAACTTGGCTTTCGAATACTTTCGAAAGGCAGGGCAGGATGGATATAGGTCTGTAGCAATTTGGATCTAGAGTGTCACCCCCTTTGAAGAGGGGGATGACTGCGGCAGCTTTCCAATCTCTGGGGATCTCAGACGTTATGAAAGAGAGGTTGAATAGACTAGTAATAGGGGTAGCGACAATTTCAGCAGCTAGTTTTAGAAAGAAAGGGTCCAGATTGTCTAGCCCAGCTGATTTGTAGGGGTCCAGATTTTGCAGCGCTTTCAAAACATCAGCTGTCTGAATTTGTGTGAAGGAGAAGCGGGGGGGGCATGGGCAAGTTGCAGCAGAGGGTGCAAAGTTGGTGGCCGGGTTAGTGGTAGCCAGATGGAAAGCATGGCCAGCTGTAGCAAAATGCTTGTTGAAATTCTCGATTATTGTAGATTTATCGGTGGTGATAGTGTTTCCTAGCCTCAGTGCAGTGGGCAGCTGGGAGGAAGTGCTCTTATTCTCCATGGACTTTACAGTGTCCCAAAACTTTTGGAGTTAGTGCTACAGGATGCAAATTTCTGTTTGAAAAAGTTAGCCTTTGCTTTCCTGACTGCTTGTGTATATTGGTTCCTAACTTCCCCTGAAAAGTTGCATATCGCGGGGGGCTATTTGATGCTAATGCTGTACGCCACCGGATGTTTTTGTGCTGGTCAAGGGCAGTCAAGTCTGAGGAGAACCAGGGGCTATATCGGTTCTTAGTTCTGTATTTTTGAATGGGGCATGTTTATTTAAGATTGAGAGGAAATTACTTTTAAGGAACAACCAGGCATCCTCTACTGACGGAATGAGATCTATATCCATCCAGGATACCTGGGCCAGGTCAATTAGGAAGGCCTCCTCGCTAAAGTCTTTTAGGGAGCGTTTGACAGTGATGAGGGGTGGTCGTTTGACCGCGGACCCGTTACGGACGCAGGCAATAAGGCAGTGATCGCTGAGATCCTGGTTGAAGACAGCTGAGGTGTATTTAGAGGGTATGTTAGTCAGGATGATATCTATGAGGGTACCCATGTTTACGGATTTAGGGTTGTACCTGGTAGGTTTGTTGATAATTTGCGTGAGGTTAAGGGCATCTAGCTTGGATTGTAGGATGGCTGGGGTATTAAGCATATCCCAATTTAGGTCACCAAGCAGTACAAACTCTGAGGATAAATGGGGGGCAATCAATTCACATATGGTGTCCAGGGCACAGCTGGGGGCTGAGGGGGTCTGTAGCAAGCGGCAACAGTGAGAGACTTATTTCTGGAAAGGTGGATTTTAGAAGTAGAAGCTCAAACTGTTTGGGCACAGACCTGGAAAGTATGATAGAGCTCTGCAGGCTATCTCTACAGTAGATTGCAACTCCACCCCCCTTTGGCAGTTCTATCTAGACGGAAAATGTTATAGTTGGGGATGGAAATTTCAGAATTTTTGGTGGCCTTCCTGAGCCAGGATTCAGACACTGCTAGAACATCAGGGTTGGCAGAGTGTGCTAACGCAGTGAATAACTCAAACTTAGGAAGTAGACTTCTGATATTTATGTGCAAGAAACCAAGACTTTTGCGATTACAGAAGTCATCAAATGATAGCGCCTGGGGAGTAGGAGTGATACTGAGGGCTGCAGGGCCTGGGTTAGCCTCTACATCACCAGAGGAACAGAGGAGGACTAGAATAAGGATACGGCTAAAGGCTTTAAGAACTGGTCTTCTAGTGCGTTGGGTACATAGAATAAAGGGGGCAGATTTCCGGGTGTTATAGAAAAGATTCAGGGCATTATGTACAGACAAGGATATGGAAGGATATGAGTAAAGTGGAGGTAACCCTAAGCGTTGGGTAACAATGAAAGAGATAGCATCGCTAGAGTCATTAATTGAGTCGGTCTCCCGCGTGTATAGGGGAGGTGCAAATGAGCTATCTAAGGCAGGTTTAGCTAGGCTGGGGGGTCTACGGTGATATAGTACAATTAGAAATAACCGAAACAACAATAAACTAACCATGTTTGGGCTGAGGCTAAACATAAACAGGATGTAGTACCGTAAAAAGGAACAGTCCAGCATATATCAGCTGTATAGCTGATTTATCATAAGGTCCGGTGGTGAAGCACTAGTAAGAGGCCACGGCTAGCGTGTGCTAGCGGGCCAGGGCTAGCAGATGGATGGAATCTTCGTGGTTAACGTCCGTAACCACATCAGACGCATTTCGTCGGCAGACCAGTCGTGTAGGATCGGCGGGGCTCCGTGTCAACACTAGGTGGTCCCGTCCGGTTGACAGATGATTAGCCAGACCACAGCGTCCGTTTTGTTGTAGCTGGCTGGTGGTAGCTAGCTGGTAGCGATGAATCCAGAGTTAAAGGTCCAGTGATTCAGTGATTCCGGCGGAAAAACTGATATGTTCTGGGTCGATAACGCGCTGTGCAGACTGGCCGAATATCCGGTGATCAATGTCCAGTGATTAAAATTAATCCCGCGAAAAAAAATCCAATGTCCTGGGTGAAACACCGCTAGCTGTGGCTAATAGCAAATAGCAAGTAGCTAGTTCAGCGCTAGCTAGTTTCAACTGGAGATTCTAGATTCTAGATAAAGGTAAGTCAAGGTAAGTCAATAATAGAATCCGTTTCCACATTGAGTGAGGTGGGTTGCAGGAAAGTATATCTTGTAGAAGGATGAAAAGTCTGATAGGGAAAATATGTACGAAAAAAATAGGGTATTTACAGGCTATTTACAGACAGACGATAAAAACACAACTGCACTACTACGCCATCTTGGTTTCTACGTATCTTGCATTACTCATCTCATATGTATATACTGTATTCTATACCATTCTACGGGTATCTTAACGTCACTTTAATAATGTTTACATATCTTGCGTTACTCATCTCATATGTATATACTGTATTCTATACTATTCTACAGTATCTTAGTCACTTTAATAATGTTTACATATCTTGCATTACTCATCTCATATGTATATACTGTATTCTATACTATTCTACGGTATCTTAGTCACTTTAATAATGTTTACATATCTTGCATTACTCATCTCATATGTATATTGTCACGTTGCTGTGGATTGGTGTGGTGTAGAATCAGGCGCAGGAAGCAGAGGATAAGTCCAACAAGACTTTACTAGAGCACACAAAAATAAATCCAAACAGCCCGGAGGCAAAAGGACGCACACAGGCGTAAATATCGAGCGCACACAAAGGTGCGTAAATACTCTCCTAAACACAAGGAGGAAGCTATGAAAATAGCGTACCCGACACGGGTAAGCGCAACAACACGACACGAACAATTACACACAACACTAAACTAACAACAAGGAAACTAAATAGGGTGCTAAATGAGACATAACACAAAACAGGTGTGACTAACAGACAAAACCAATCAAACACGAAACATAGAGCGGTGGCAGCTAGAACTCCGGAGACGACGACCGGCGAAACCTGCCCGAACAAGGAGGAGGAGCCGCCTCGGCCGAAACCGTGACAGTACCCCCTTGACGCGGCTGGAGCCGCCTCCCGGCCTCGGGACGACCAGGAGGACGCGGAGCAGGGCGCGTAGGATGACCACGATGGAATTCGGTCATCAGGGACGGATCCAGAATGTCCCTCCTCGGCACCCAGCACCGCTCCTCCGGACCTGCACCCTCCCACTCCACGAGATATTGGAGACCCCCCCCATCCGGCGTCTCGAATCCAGGATGGTCCGAACAGTGTACGCCGGAGCCCCTCGATGTCCAACGGGGCGGAGGAGTCTCCTCAATCTCAAAGTCCTGGAGTGGACCAGCTACCACCGGCCTGAGGAGAGACACATGGAACGAGGGGTTAATATTCTTGTAATCAATAGGTAGTTCTAACCTGTAACACACCTCGTTCAATCTCCTCAGGACTTTAAAAGGCCCCACAAACCGCCGACCCAGCTTCCCGGCAGCGCAGGCGGAGGGGCAGGTTTCTGGTTGAGAGCCAGACTCGATCTCCAGGTGCGTACACTGGCCCCTCACTGCGGTGTAGGTCGGCGCTCGTCTTCTGTCGACGTATGGCACGCTGCAGATGGACGTGTGCAGCGTTCCACGTCTCCTCCGAGCGCCGCACCCACTCATCCACAGCGGGGGCCTCGATCTGGCTCTCATGCCACGGTGCCAGAACCGGCTGGTACCCTAACACACACTGGAAAGGGGTTAGTCTCGTGGAGGAGTGGCGGAGAGAGTTCTGTGCCATCTCGGCCCAGGGCACATATCTCGCCCACTCCTCCGGCCGGCCCTGACAATATGACCTCAGAAACCTACCCACATCCTGGTTGACACTTTCGACCTGCCCATTACTCTCCGGGTGGTAACCCGAGGTAAGGCTCACCGAGACCCCCAAACGTTCCAAAAATGTTCTCCAGACTCTGGAGGTAAACTGGGGGCCTCGATCGGACACTATATCCTCGGGCACCCCGTAATGCCGGAAGACGTGAGTAAATAGAGCCTCAGCGGTCTGTAGGGCAGTAGGAAGACCCGGCATGGGAAGGAGACGACAGGCCTTCGAGAACCGATCCACAACGACCAGGATGGTGGTATTCCCCTGTGAGGAGGGAAGATCGGTAACAAAATCCACCGAGAGGTGAGACCAGGGTCGTTGTGGAACGGGCAGGGGCTGTAATTTACCCCTGGGCAAGTGTCTGGGCGCCTTACACTGGGCACACACTGAGCAGGAGGAGACATAAACCCTCACATCCCAGGTTAACGTTGGCCACCAGTACTTCGTGACTAAGGCAGTGCACTGTCCGGCCAATACCTGGATGTCCAGAGGAGGGGGACGTGTGAGCCCAATAAATCAGCCGATCCCGGACCTCGAGCGGGATGTACGCCCGACCCACCGGACACTGTGGAGGACTAGGGTCGGTGCGCATGCACGCCGCTCGATCTCCGCATCAACCTCCCACACCACCGGTGCCACCAGACAAGACTCCGGTAGTATGGGAATGGACTCCACGCACCTCTCCTCCGTGTCATACCGACCGGGACAGAGCATCTGCCTTCCCGTTCTGGGACCCAGGGATGTAAGTGATCTTGAACACAAACCTGGCGAGAAACATAGTCCATCGAGCCTGGCGAGGATTCAGTCTCCTAGCTGCCCGAATGTATTCCAGGTTACGATGGTCGGTCAGAATGAGGAAAGGGTGCTGAGCCCCCTCAAGCCAATGCCTCCACACCTTTAGGGCCTGTACTACGGCTAACAGCTCCCTGTCCCCTACGTCATAATTCCGCTCCGCGGACTGAGCTTCTTAGAATAAAAGGCACAGGGGCGGAGCTTAGGTGGTGTACCGGATCGTTGAGAAAGAACTGCCCCGATACCGGCCTCAGACGCGTCCACCTCAACTTGGAAGGGGTAAAGTGGGATCCGGGTGCGCCAACACCGGAGCCGAGGTAAATAGGTCCTTCAGTCTCCCAAAGGCCCTGTCCGCCTCAGCCGACCACTGCAAGCGCACCGGACCCCACTTCAGAAGAGACGTTATGGGAGCTGCCACCTGTCCAAAACCCCGGATAAACCTCCGGTAGTAATTCGCAAAACCCAAGAACCGCTGCACCTCTTTAACCGTAGTTGGGGTTTGCCAATTACGCACGGCGGACACTCGGTCCACCTCCATTCTCACCCCTGACGCAGACAACTGGTAACCCAAAAAGGAAACTGACTCCTGAAAGAACAGACATTTCTCAGCTTTGACATACAGGTCATGCTCCAACAGTCTCCTCAATACCCTGCGCACCAGGGCTACATGCTCGGCCCGAGTAGAACTGTACACAAGAATATCATCTATGTACACCACTACTCCCTGCGCCTGCATGTCCCGGAAAATTTCATCTACAAACGATTGGAAGACTGATGGAGCATTCATTAACCCATATGGCATGACGAGATACTCGTAATGGCCGGAGGTAGTACTAAATGCTGTCTTCCACTCATCGCCCTCCCTAATGCGCACCAAGTTATATGCGCTCCTGAGGTCCAATTTTGTGAAGAACCGTGCCCCGTGTAATGACTCCGTCATGGTCCCAATCAGCGGGAGTGGATAACTATATTTCACAGTCACCTGATTGAGACCGCGGTAATCAATACACGGACGCAAACCTCCATCCTTTTTCTTCACAAAAAAGAAGCTTCGAGGACGCGGGAGAAGTGGAGGACCGTATGTATCCCTGTCTCAGAGACTCGGCAACGTAAGTTTCCATTGCCCTTTTCTCCTCCTGTGACAAAGGATACACATGGCTCCGCGGAATCGCGGCTCCTGTCTGGAGGTCTATCGCACAATCCCCTTGTCTATGAGGTGGCAACCGTGCCGCTCTGGTCTTACTAAACACGAGTGCCAAATCCTCATACTCAGGAGGAATGTGCAGTGCTGGCATCTGGTTCGGACTCTCCACCGAGGTCGCCCCTACGGAACCACCCAGACATAACCCCTCACACTGAGCAGACCACCCTTTAAGAGCCTTCTCGCCACGAAATAGTAGGATCATGGGTCATCAACCAGGGAAGCCCCAGTACCACCGGATACGCAGGAGAGTCGATCAGATAGAGTTGAATCGTCTCCTCATGACCCCCCTGTGTCATCATCCTAAGTGGCGCTGTGACCTCCCCAATCAACCCAGATCCTAACGGACGACTATCTAAGGCATGTACAGGAAAGGGTTTTTCGACAGGAAGGAGGGGAATCCCTAACTTAACACAGAATTTCCGATCTACAAAATTCCCAGCTGCGCCTGAATCGACTAGCGCCTTATGCTGGGAACGAGGTGCAACCTGTGGGAAACAAACAGGTAATGTAATGTGTACGACAGAAAGCTCTGGGTAAGTAGGGCGCCTACTCACCTGGGAGGACTCCCCACTGTATGACCTGCCATCTCCCTTACCAGGGGACCCTCCCCAGCACCTAGCCGCGGTGTGCCCTCCGCGGCCACACCAGGTGCAGGAGACTGCCCCCCTCGGGCTCCTACCTCTTCTCCCTCTAGCGCCAGCACCTCCAAGCTCCATCGGACTCTGCTCGGAGGCGCTGGAGGGTGGAATGGGAGGCCCCCACCTGGGACGTCCGCGGGTCGCGAGCAGGTTGTCCAGTCGAATGGCCATGTCCACCAGCTGGTCAAATGTTAGTGTAGTGTCCCTGCATGCTAACTCCCTGCGGACGTTCTCCCGAAGGCTACATCTAAAGTGGTCTATGAGGGCCCTCTCATTCCACCCTGCATCGGCCGCTAGAGTCCGGAACTCCAGCGCAAACTCTTGAGCGCTCCTCATCCCCTGTCGGAGGTGGAATAGACGTTCCCCCGCCGCTTTCCCCTCTGGTGGATGGTCGAAGACAGCACGGAAGCGGCGGGAGAACTCCGCATAGGTGACTGTGGCGGCGTCTATTCCCCTCCATTCGGCGTTGGCCCACTCCAACGCCTTGCCGGTGAGACAGGAGATGAGGGCGGAAACGCTCTCGTATCCCGAGGGCGCCGGGTGTATGGTGGCAATGTAGAGCTCCACTTGTAGGAGGAACCCCTGACACCCGGCAGCGGTGCCGTCGTACGCCCTCGGGAGCGAGAGCCGAATCCCACTGGGTTCCGGTCGATGGACGGGCTGGCTGTCCGGTGGTGATGGTGCGATAGGTGGGGCTGTGGGAACCCCGCTGGTTTCCCATCACCGAAGGGTGTCCATGACGCCCTCCAAGGCGTGCCCGATCCGGTTGATTCGGTGCTCTTGACCAAGGAGACGCTCCTCCATGATGTCGACGGGTGCTCCTGCTGATTCCATGTCGAGGTGTGTAATTCTGTCACGTTGCTGTGGATTGGTGTGGTGTAGAATCAGGCGCAGGAAGCAGAGGATAAGTCCAACAAGACTTTACTAGAGCACACAAAAAATTTATCCAAACAGCCTGGAGGCAAAAGGACGCACACAGGCGTAAATAGCGAGCGCACACACAGGTGCGTAAATACTCTCCTAAACACAAGGAGGAAGCTATGAAAATAGCGTTTTCGACACGGGTAGCGCAACAACACGACACGAACAATTACACACAACACTAAACTAACAACAAGGAAACGAAATAGGGTGCTAAATGAGACATAACACAAAACAGGTGTGACTAACAGACAAAACCAATCAAACACGAAACATAGAGCGGTGGCAGCTAGAACTCCGGAGACGACGACCGGCAAAACCTGCCCGAACAAGGAGGAGGAGCCGCCTCGGCCGAAACCGTGACATATATACTGTATTCTATACTATTCTACTGTACCTCAGTCCATGCCGCTCTGTCATTGCTCGTCCATATATGTATTTATATATTCTTAATTCATTGCTTACTAGTTTTGTGTGTATTGGGTATATGTTGTGGAATGGTTAGATATGACTTGTTAGATATTACTGCACTGTCGGAGCTAGAAGCACAAGCATTTCACTACACCCACAATAACATTACTGCACCGGTACCCCCCTGTATATATAGCCTCCCTACTGTTATCACCCGCTATAACATCTGCTAAACACATGTTGTTACCAATAACATTACTGTACCGGTACCCCCCTGTATATATATAGCCTCCCTACTCTTATCACCCGCTATAACATCTGCTAAACACATGTTGTTACCAATAACATTACTGTGCAGTACCCCCTGTATATATATAGCCTCCCTACTGTCCTTGGCGATGGGAAGCCCAGACCTGACACAGGCTTCAAACAGCCTCACCGCCCTGGATCCAGAGTTTCTGGTACCTTCATCCCTGGGGTCACCGCCCTGGATCCAGAGTTTCTGGTACCTTCATCCCTGGGGTCACCGCCCTGGATCCAGAGTTTTCTGGTACCTTCATCCCTGGGGTCACCGCCCTGGATCCAGAGTTTGTGGTGACTTCATCCCTGGGGTCACCGCCCTGGATCCAGAGTTTGTGGTGACTTCATCCCTGGGGTCACCGCCCTGGATCCAGAGTTTGTGGTACCTTCATCCCTGGGGTCACCGCCCTGGATCCAGAGTTTTCTGGTGACTTCATCCCTGGGGTCACCGCCCTGGATCCAGAGTTTGTGGTGACTTCATCCCTGGGGTCACCGCCCTGGATCCAGAGTTTGTGGTGCCCATCCATCTGTTGGGTTGGTAGGATGTGGAAAGACCCACCACATTGGTTAGTATTGACTGTAGTGGACACATCTGTTGGGTTGGTAAGATGTGGAAAGAAGTAGGTTTTACATTCATACTCATTTCGAATCTGCACTAGTTTGAAAATACTATTATTATTTAATGAAAAAATATCACTTTTTGTCTGGAAATAAAATAAACGTTTCTCTCAACTTCGTTACCCACTCCAGTCAGCAGATGGCGATGTGGGACTTTCAGGCGATGCTTCTAGTGTGACGTATAATCTAGTGGACGGAACGTTTCTTCAACAACGACGAGTCAGCCGCCTCGAGAGTTTGCTAGCCAACATGGTCGAAACGTTCAAGCTGATCAGACTGTTTCAGTGTATATTTGCCTCTGAATTTTAAACATACTAATGTCTTATAACTAGTTTCCGCATTTAATGTCATATTTACGTTTAGTCAGGTAACGGTAGCT
>NW_025534482.1:157500-192027 GCF_020615455.1 Coregonus clupeaformis | reverse complement strand
GTCGATCTGGGCCGCCATCTACGACTCCCAAGAGCGAGGCAAAACGGTGTGTGGGTGCTGAGCTGGAGGACTCCACAGTGGGCATAGGTTCATCGGCTGGTTTCCCACACTGCCAGGAGATATGTCCCATCTCCCCACACCGGTAACACTGTCGAGTTTCCCCCCTCCTGGTGTACTCTTCTTGGACCCGCCTGGTTTCTGGCTCCCCCTGGAGCCGGGATAAGTCCTGACGTGGCTGGGTTCGAGACCTTGGGGTCCTTTGGACGGGTTCTTCCCATTTGTGGTGGGGCCGCACTCCTGGGGTCTTTTCGGGAAGCATTCAGCATCTCCGCTGTGGCCTGGTACTTTTCCACAGCTTCCACGGTCAGATCAGCCGTGGTCAAGGCCTGTTGACTGATGAACCGTTTTGCCTCATAAGGCAGGGCGCGTGAGGTAACGATCCACCACAACGGCCTCCACCAGCCGCTGCTGTATTCCTCTGCGGATCCAGCCATTTCCTTGCGATTCGGACAAGTTCATGCATCTGCGCCCGAGGAGGTTGGTCTGGTTGGAAGGTCCAGCTGTGAAAGCGCTGGGCCATACCAAACTTTGTGAGTCCATATCTGCTGAGGATCTCCGACTTCAGGGCATCATAGTCAGTAACCTGGTCAGGGCCCAGGTCCCGGACAGCATTCAGCGATTCCCCGGTTAGAAAGGGGGCTAACAGACCAACCCACTGTTGCTTGGGCCAGGCTTCCCTAGTGGCCGTGGCCTCAAATGCATGCAGGTATGCCTCAATGTCATCGGTAGCTCCCATCTTAGATATAAAGTCACTTGCCTTTATTGGGCGGGTATTTTGGACCACCCTCTGTCTCTGCAACTGCAATTCCTCTGCCTTCAGAAGGTTGGCTTTCTTTTGCTCCTCCAAGAGAGCCACGTTTGCTTGCATCTGGGCTTGCTGGCCAGCAACAAGGGCTTTCAACATGTCCTCCATTTCAGTCGGCGGGGAGCCTACGGCCAACTTGGAAAACTGGGTGATCAAACCTTCGGTATCCTCCTCTGACATGCACTATTAACGCTTGAGCGTGCCTGTATTCTCCACCATCTGTGATGTCACGAGAGGCTACACAGCTTTCAGCGGGATTGCTCAAGTAGTGCAAGGAGACCAGGTTCAACCAAAACAAGGATTTTATTAAAGGTCTTGGGAAACTAACGAAATTATAACACAATTCTGTTCTCTGGTGGCTCTTTAAGGGTTAACAGTTCAGGGATGTCTCTTCCACATCCAAAATCATACCTCTCCCTCGCTCAAATAACTTTTCCCCAGTCTTACTGTATTCCACGTTGCAGCTAGTGGCCAACCCAGCAAAACGTCCTTCCAAATGTCCCACACGTATTTCCACAGGTGCATATATCCAAAGGTGAGTATTTCCCAAAGGTAAGTATCTCCAAATCCTTATATTCCTCATGGAAGTGGACGTGCAGCACTCTTGTCCTCCAGAGAGCCCAGGTTGGAGACTGTGTCTCTTCACCCCCCACACACTCCCTCAGTGTGTCTCTTCCCTTCCCAAAACTTCAGCTCATCAGCTCCTCATTTGTTTCAGCTGCGTGGGAAGATTGGCCATAGAGGGGTGGAGTTCCCGACCCTACCAGCAGATGGAGCCATAGCTGTCTGGGTTTGCAGCCATCTCAGGGGGATGTAACGTCCCTCCAGGACACAGCCTCTCGTGACATCACAATATTTATTAATGACTAAACATACGACAAAACAACAAACGAAACGTGACGTCCAAGGTAGCATACAAACAACATACCTTACACGGAACAAGATCCCACCACTAACAGGTGCCAAAAGGCTGCCTAAGTATGGTCCCCAATCAGAGACAACGAGCTACAGCTGCCTCTGATTGGGAACCACACAGGCCAACATAGATCTAGACATTCTAGATCCAACATAGAAAATCAACCTAACAAAACACAACACAGAAAATACACACCCTGACTCAACAAATACGAGTCCCTAGAGTCAGGGTGAATACGTGGTCTGTCGTACGGTAATTTGGTAAAAAGCCAATTTGACATTTGCTCAGTTCTTTCACTGAGGAAATGTACGAGTCTGCTGTTAATGATAATGCAGAGGATTTTCCCAAGGTTGCTGTTGACACATATCCCACGGTAGTTATTGGGGTCAAATTTGTCTCTACTTTTGTGGATTGAGGTGATCAGTCCTTGGTTCCAAATATTGGGGAAGATGCCAGAGATAAGGATGATGCAAAAGAGTTTAAGAATAGCCAATTGGAATTTGTGGTCTGTATATTTTATCATTTCATTTAGGACACCGTCAAACCCACAGGCCTTTTTGGGTTGGAGGGTTTGTATTTTGTGTACTGAGAGTCTGTCTGGATTCCTTTAGGGTTTCCCAATACTGAAGGATCTGCTCGTTTTTTATTTGGATATACTGTATTCCTAAGTTTCCTTCCTTATATATTTGAAAAATAATCAATATATATCAATATAGATAATCAATATATATCAATATAGATAATCAATATATATATATCAATATAGATAATCAATATATATCAGTATAGATAATAAATATAATAAAAATAATATGCCATTTAGCAGACACTTTTATCCAAAGCGACTTACAGTCATGTGTGCATACATTTTCTAATCAATATATATATCAATATAGATAATCAAACCATTTTTCATTATTTGTCTTATTTAATTGTTTTTAGGTGCCTTCTGTAAATGGGATGAGGAGGCCTTTAGTCAAACAAAGATATGTTTTGTACAGCCACATGTACACCCCTGTAGTCTTCCATTGACTATGTACAGACCCAGTGTTCCAGTCCCCTGTAGCCTTCCATTGACTATATACAGACCCAGTGTTCCAGTCCCCTGTAGCCTTCCATTGACTATGTACAGACCCAGTGTTCCAGTCCCCTGTAGCCTTCCATTGACTATGTACAGACCCAGTGTTCCAGTCCCCTGTAGCCTTCCATTGACTATATACAGACCCAGTGTTCCAGTCCCCTGTAGCCTTCCATTGACTATGTACAGACCCAGTGTTCCAGTCCCCTGTAGCCTTCCATTGACTATGTACAGACCCAGTGTTCCAGTCCCCTGTAGCCTTCCATTGACTATATACAGACCCAGTGTTCCAGTCCCCTCGTAGCCTTCCATTGACTATGTACAGACCCAGTGTTCCAGTCCCCTGTAGCCTTCCATTGACTATGTACAGACCCAGTGTTCCAGTCCCCTGTAGCCTTCCATTGACTATGTACAGACCCAGTGTTCCAGTCCCCTGTAGCCTTCCATTGACTATATACAGACCCAGTGTTCCAGTCCCCTGTAGCCTTCCATTGACTATATACAGACCCAGTGTTCCAGTCCCCTGTAGCCTTCCATTGACTATGTACAGACCCAGTGTTCCAGTCCCCTGTAGCCTTCCATTGACTATATACAGACCCAGTGTTCCAGTCCCCTCGTAGCCTTCCATTGACTATGTACAGACCCAGTGTTCCAGTCCCCTGTAGCCTTCCATTGACTATGTACAGACCCAGTGTTCCAGTCCCCTGTAGCCTTCCATTGACTATATACAGACCCAGTGTTCCAGTCCCCTGTAGCCTTCCATTGACTATGTACAGACCCAGTGTTCCAGTCCCCTGTAGTCTTCCATTGACTATGTACAGACCCAGTGTTCCAGTCCCCTGTAGTCTTCCATTCACTAAGTACAGACCCAGTGTTCCAGTCCCCTGTAGCCTTCCATTGACTATATACAGACCCAGTGTTCCAGTCCCCTCGTAGCCTTCCATTGACTATGTACAGACCCAGTGTTCCAGTCCCCTGTAGCCTTCCATTGACTATGTACAGACCCAGTGTTCCAGTCCCCTGTAGCCTTCCATTGACTATGTACAGACCCAGTGTTCCAGTCCCCTGTAGCCTTCCATTGACTATGTACAGACCCAGTGTTCCAGTCCCCTGTAGCCTTCCATTGACTATGTACAGACCCAGTGTTCCAGTCCCCTGTAGCCTTCCATTGACTATGTACAGACCCAGTGTTCCAGTCCCCTGTAGCCTTCCATTGACTATGTACAGACCCAGTGTTCCAGTCCCCTGTAGCCTTCCATTGACTAAGTACAGACCCAGTGTTCCAGTCCCCTGTAGCCTTCCATTGACTATGTACAGACCCAGTGTTCCAGTCCCCTGTAGCCTTCCATTGACTATGTACAGACCCAGTGTTCCAGTCCCCTGTAGCCTTCCATTGACTATGTACAGACCCAGTGTTCCAGTCCCCTGTAGCCTTCCATTGACTATGTACAGACCCAGTGTTCCAGTCCCCTGTAGCCTTCCATTGACTACGTACAGACCCAGTGTTCCAGTCCCCTGTAGTCTTCCATTGACTACGTACAGACCCAGTGTTCCAGTCCCCTGTAGTCTTCCATTGACTACGTACAGACCCAGTGTTCCAGTCCCCTGTAGCCTTCCATTGACTACGTACAGACCCAGTGTTCCAGTCCCCTGTAGCCTTCCATTGACTATGTACAGACCCAGTGTTCCAGTCCCCTGTAGCCTTCCATTGACTATGTACAGACCCAGTGTTCCAGTCCCCTGTAGTCTTCCATTGACTACGTACAGACCCAGTGTTCCAGTCCCTTGTAGCCTTCCATTGACTATGTACAGACCCAGTGTTCCAGTCCCCTGTAGCCTTCCATTGACTATGTACAGACCCAGTGTTCCAGTCCCCTGTAGTCTTCCATTGACCCTTTACAGACCCAGTGTTCCAGTCCCCTGTAGCCTTCCATTGACTATGTACAGACCCAGTGTTCCAGTCCCCTGTAGTCTTCCATTGACTATGTACAGACCCAGTGTTCCAGTCCCCTGTAGCCTTCCATTGACTATGTACAGACCCAGTGTTCCAGTCCCCTGTAGCCTTCCATTGACTATATACAGACCCAGTGTTCCAGTCCCCTCGTAGCCTTCCATTGACTATGTACAGACCCAGTGTTCCAGTCCCCTGTAGCCTTCCATTGACTATGTACAGACCCAGTGTTCCAGTCCCCTGTAGCCTTCCATTGACTATGTACAGACCCAGTGTTCCAGTCCCCTGTAGCCTTCCATTGACTATATACAGACCCAGTGTTCCAGTCCCCTGTAGCCTTCCATTGACTATATACAGACCCAGTGTTCCAGTCCCCTGTAGCCTTCCATTGACTATGTACAGACCCAGTGTTCCAGTCCCCTGTAGCCTTCCATTGACTATATACAGACCCAGTGTTCCAGTCCCCTCGTAGCCTTCCATTGACTATGTACAGACCCAGTGTTCCAGTCCCCTGTAGCCTTCCATTGACTATGTACAGACCCAGTGTTCCAGTCCCCTGTAGCCTTCCATTGACTATATACAGACCCAGTGTTCCAGTCCCCTGTAGCCTTCCATTGACTATGTACAGACCCAGTGTTCCAGTCCCCTGTAGTCTTCCATTGACTATGTACAGACCCAGTGTTCCAGTCCCCTGTAGTCTTCCATTCACTAAGTACAGACCCAGTGTTCCAGTCCCCTGTAGCCTTCCATTGACTATATACAGACCCAGTGTTCCAGTCCCCTCGTAGCCTTCCATTGACTATGTACAGACCCAGTGTTCCAGTCCCCTGTAGCCTTCCATTGACTATGTACAGACCCAGTGTTCCAGTCCCCTGTAGCCTTCCATTGACTATGTACAGACCCAGTGTTCCAGTCCCCTGTAGCCTTCCATTGACTATGTACAGACCCAGTGTTCCAGTCCCCTGTAGCCTTCCATTGACTATGTACAGACCCAGTGTTCCAGTCCCCTGTAGCCTTCCATTGACTATGTACAGACCCAGTGTTCCAGTCCCCTGTAGCCTTCCATTGACTATGTACAGACCCAGTGTTCCAGTCCCCTGTAGCCTTCCATTGACTAAGTACAGACCCAGTGTTCCAGTCCCCTGTAGCCTTCCATTGACTATGTACAGACCCAGTGTTCCAGTCCCCTGTAGCCTTCCATTGACTATGTACAGACCCAGTGTTCCAGTCCCCTGTAGCCTTCCATTGACTATGTACAGACCCAGTGTTCCAGTCCCCTGTAGCCTTCCATTGACTATGTACAGACCCAGTGTTCCAGTCCCCCTGTAGCCTTCCATTGACTACGTACAGACCCAGTGTTCCAGTCCCCTGTAGTCTTCCATTGACTACGTACAGACCCAGTGTTCCAGTCCCCTGTAGTCTTCCATTGACTACGTACAGACCCAGTGTTCCAGTCCCCTGTAGCCTTCCATTGACTACGTACAGACCCAGTGTTCCAGTCCCCTGTAGCCTTCCATTGACTATGTACAGACCCAGTGTTCCAGTCCCCTGTAGCCTTCCATTGACTATGTACAGACCCAGTGTTCCAGTCCCCTGTAGTCTTCCATTGACCCTTTACAGACCCAGTGTTCCAGTCCCCTGTAGCCTTCCATTGACTAAGTACAGACCCAGTGTTCCTGTTACTCTTCTGACCGCCTCTGCGTAGCTCTGTCTGCCTGGGTAAGGATCCTGTTGCCTGGGTGGAGGTGCTGAGGGGGGCAGGAGTGGCTCAGGCCTGGCCTGGTGAAGCCCATAGGAGGGGTATATGTAGCTAGTTTGGGAGGATTTCAGCTGTGCTGGTTGTGGGGGACTGTGTGGGGGGTGGTGACGGGGGGGTGGTGTGGTCGGCTTTACTTATCTCTGGGTTGGGGGGCTAGTCTCTGCGGGGTGTGGGGCTGGTCTGCTGGGTTGGGGGCTGGTCTGCATCGCAGTGCTAGCTGTGCCACTAGAGATCCTGGTTCGAATCCAGGCTCTGTCGTAGCCGGCCGCGACCGGGAGACCCATGGGGCGGCGCACAATTGGCCCAGCGTCGTCCAGGGTAGGGGAGGGAATGGCCGGCAGGGATGTAGCTCAGTTGGTAGAGCATGGCGTTTGCAACGCCAGGGTTGTGGGTTCGTTTCCCACAGGGGGCCAGTATGAAAAATAAAAAAAATAATGTATGCACTCACTAACTGTAAGTCGCTCTGGATAAGAGCGTCTGCTAAATGACTTAAATGTAAATGTAATGGTCTCTGCGGGGTGGGGGGCTGGTCTGATGCACCTGTTGGATGTGGTGGGCTGGCGTCCTAGGGCCACGTTCTTCAGTGTCCAGGCGGAGGTGGGGACTACCTCTTTGTATAGATGTACGTGGTCATAGAGGCAGTCCAGGTGGAGGGTAGGATGGTAGGCCAGGTGCAGGGCACAGTCCCAGGAATGGCTGGCGTTGATGTGTTGTATAGAGGCGGGGTGAAAGTCTGTTCTCTGGAGGAGAGTGGACACCACAGTGTTGGGGAAACCCTCTCCTGCTGGGCCCCCAGGTCATTACTCCTCAGTGATGTAGCCACCCTCTCCTGCTGGGCCCCCAGGTCATTACTCCTCAGTGATGTAGCCACCCTCTCCTGCTGGGCCCCCAGGTCATTACTCCTCAGTGATGTAGCCACCCTCTCCTGCTGGGCCCCCAGGTCATTACTCAGTGATGTAGCCACCCTCTCCTGCTGGGCCCCCAGGCCATTACTCCTCAGTGATGTAGCCACCCTCTCCTGCTGGGCCCCCAGGTCATTACTCAGTGATGTAGCCACCCTCTCCTCCTGGGCCCCCAGGTCATTACTCCTCAGTGATGTAGCCACCCTCTCCTGCTGGACCCCCAGGTCATTACTCCTCAGTGATGTAGCCACCCTCTCCTGCTGGGCCCCCAGGTCCTTACTCAGTGATGTAGCCACCCTCTCCTGCTGGACCCCCAGGTCATTACTCAGTGATGTAGCCACCCTCTCCTGCTGGGCCCCCAGGTCATTACTCCTCAGTGATGTAGCCACCCTCTCCTGCTGGGTCCCCCAGGTCATTACTCCTCAGTGATGTAGCCACCCTCTCCTGCTGGGCCCCCAGGTCATTACTCCTCAGTGATGTAGCCACCCTCTCCTGCTGGGCCCCCAGGTCATTACTCCTCAGTGATGTAGCCACCCTCTCCTGCTGGGCCCCCCAGGTCCTTACTCCTCAGTGATGTAGCCACCCTCTCCTGCTGGGCCCCCAGGTCATTACTCAGTGATGTAGCCACCCTCTCCTGCTGGGCCCCCAGGTCATTACTCCTCAGTGATGAAGCCACCCTCTCCTGCTGGCTCTACCTCCATCAGGGGGCTCTACCTCCATCGGGGCTCTACCTTCATCAGGGGGCTCTACCTCCATCGGGGCTCTACCTCCATCAGGGGGCTCTACCTCCACCAGGGGGCTCAACCTCCATCTGGGGGCTCTTCCTCCATCAGGGGGCTCTACCTCCATCAGGGGGCTCAACCTCAATCAGGGGGCTCTACCTCCATCAGGGGGCTCAACCTCAATCAGGGGGCTCTAACTCCATCAGGGGGCTCTACCTTCATCAGGGGGCTCTACATCAGGTGGCTCAACCTCCATCAGGGGGCTCTTCCTCCATCAGGGGGCTCTACCTTCATCAGGGGGCTCTACCTCCATCAGGGGGCTCTACCTCTATCAGGGGGCTCAACCTCTATCAGGGGGCTCTTCCTCCATCAGGGGGCTCTTCCTCCATCAGGGGGCTCAACCTCCATCAGGGGGCTCTTCCTCCATCAGGGGGCTCTACCTCTATCGCGGCTCTTCCTCCATCAGGGGGCTCTTCCTCCATCAGGGGGCTCAACCTCCATCAGGGGCTCTTCCTCCATCAGGGGGCTCTACCTTCATCAGGGGGCTCTTCGTCCATCAGGGGGCTCTACCTCCATCAAGAACAACTTCTTCGTCAGGTTGCTGATGATGCTGTGTAGAGATGGCTGTTCTAAACTGGGGGTGTCACTCTCCTCTGGGGACTGCTCATCTGTGGGGCAGCCTGGAGTGGGGGTGCTCTGTGTCTCACTCAGGGTGGGGGGACAGTCCCTGAAAGTGGACTTTCCATCCATTACAAATTCCCTCTGTTTTGCCCGAGGGGGCCTTTACTGCCCAGCGCCATGCACTTGGCTGCTCTGTGAAGACAATTAGGTTGCTGACATCATCGTTCTTGTATAGGTCTGCAAACAGAGTCTCTGGTCTCTCCCTCAAAAGTTTGTGCTTTTTGCTGTTTGCGTGCATGATCGTTTTTGGCCTCTGGGGGGTAGTATATTGGAATGGCCTCTGTGTAGGAGGAGTGGGGGCATGTCCTCACAGGGCTGCTGTTCTGTGGGGGAGGGGGTGCTGTTATACTGCTGCAGTTTGGTGGGGGGAGGGGCAGAGGATGCTGCTGCACTCATCAGAAAGGGGAGAGAAATTCTAACTGCCCAGTGCTCTTTTTAGTTTCTAGCCTAGCCTAGTTTAGCGGTTGCTCTCCTAAATTTAGTAAAATACCAAGAAAATAGCTGACTGTTCTCTCTTCTAGTTCTCTACAGTTATCTTCTTAGCTACTCGCTTTTCGAGGTTGCTGACGGAGTTTTGCACTTTTTTCTCCTCTGGGTTCCTCTTGGCTAGCTGGCTAGCTGGTTAGCTCTCCCAATTCAATTCAATTCAAGGGACTTTATTGACGTGGGAAACATATGTTAACATTGCCAAAGCAAGTGAAATACATAATAAACAAAAGTGAAATAAGCAATAAAAATGACCAGTAAACATTACACTCACACAAGTTCCAAAATAATAGAGACATTTCAAATGCCATATTATGTATATATACAGTGTTGTAACGATGTGCAAATAGTTAAAGTACAAAAGGGAAAATAAATAAACTTACAGTGCCTTCTGAAAGTATTCAGACCCCTTGACTTTTTCCACATTTTGTGACGTTACGGCCTAATTCTAAAATGGATGAAATAAAAGAGAGAGAGAGAGAGAGAGAGAGAGAGAGAGAGAGAGAGAGAGAGAGAGAATCAAGATGGAGACCGAGTTAGAGAGAGAAAGAGAATCCCAATTTGTTTACTCTCTAACTCTCCCTCAACCCTTCCTTGGTGGTAGTTTTTGTGGTGCTACGTGCTGCGTGTGTGAGAGTGAGTATGACATGAGGGTGGTGACAAGTGGTAGCAGCTAATAGGCTGCGGATGATTCAGCAAGCATCGTCTCTGTCTCTCTCTTTCTCTCTTTCTGTCTCTCTCTCTTTCTGTCTCTCGCTCTCTCTCTGTCTCTTGCTCTCTCTCTCGCTGTCTCTCGCTCTCTCGCGCTCTCGCTCTCTCGCGCTCTCGCTCTCTCGCGCTCTCGCTCTCTCTCGCTCTCGCTCTCGCTCTCTCTCGCTCGCTCTCTCACTCTCTCGCTCTCTCTGTCTCTCGTTCTCTCTCTCTCTTTCTCTCTCTCTGTCTCTCTCTCTCTCTTTGTCTCGCTCTCTGTCTCTCTGTCTCTCTCTCTCTCTCTGCGTCACTCCTCTCTTCCTGTCTCTCTTTCTCTCCCAAAGACAATGAAAACGTCTACTATAGTCCATAAAAAAAGAGAACTGAACCAATAATTTAGTTTATGAGGACGTAGATAAAGGTAATTAAATGTTTCTGGAATGTAACTATGGAATCCCCCCTCTCTATCTCTGTGTCTCTGATGTTTTCTAGGAAGCCTGTTTCTCCAGAAGAGCCTTTCTCTCACCCACTGTGATTCTGCCTGGCATGTCTTATGAGAGTGTAGGATATGGGTGGGTGTGTGTGATGTGTGGATGCGTCTATGTTTGCTTCCGAGTGTGATCATGTGTCTGTATGTTTGAGCACAAGCGTATTTTTGTGCTTTTCTTTGCGCTTGTGTTTGTGTGTGTGTGTATGTTTGTGCTTGTGTGTGTGTGTGTTTGCGCTTGTGTGTGTGTGTGTTTGCGCTTGTGTGTGTGTGTTTGCCACAGGTGCTGCTCTCTCTGTAAGCCTCCCACAGGCAAGGTGACAGTGGAGGCTGATGAGCTATTCTGAACGCTCCATTACATGATCCTGCTAGCTAGCTGCTATCCCACCTAGCCCCTGCTGAGAGGAACTAGCTAACTATGCACTAGCTGCTAGCCCACCTAGCCCCTGCTGAGAGGAACTAGCTAACTATGCACTAGCTGCTAGCCCACCTAGCCCCTGCTGAGAGGAACTAGCTAACTATGCACTAGCTGCTAGCCCACCTAGCCCCTGCTGAGAGGAACTAGCTAACTATGCACTAGCTGCTAGCCCACCTAGCCCCTGCTGAGAGGAACTAGCTAACTATGCACTAGCTGCTATCCCACCTAGCCCCTGCTGAGAGGAACTAGCTAACTATGCACTAGCTGCTAGCCCACCTAGCCCCTGCTGAGAGGAACTAGCTAACTATGCACTAGCTGCTAGCCCACCTAGCCCCTGCTGAGAGGAACTAGCTAACTATGCACTAGCTGCTATCCCACCTAGCCCCTGCTGAGAGGAACTAGCTAACTATGCACTAGCTGCTAGCCCACCTAGCCCCTGCTGAGAGGAACTAGCTAACTATGCACTAGCTGCTATCCCACCTAGCCCCTGCTGAGAGGAACTAGCTAACTATGCACTAGCTGCTAGCCCACCTAGCCCCTGCTGAGAGGAACTAGCTAACTATGCACTAGCTGCTATCCCATCCAGCTCATGCTGAGAGGAACTAGCTAACTATGCACTAGCATGCTAGCCCATCCAGCACATGCTGAGAGGAACTAGCTAACTATGCACTAGCATGCTAGCCCATCCAGCCCATGCTGAGAGGAACTAGCTAACTATGCACTAGCATGCATGCTATCATCTCCCACCAAATCATCTGTTTAACCGCATAGTTTATAGAGTTTTAGCTATGCTCTAGCATGATGCTGTCATTCTCATACTCATAAAAATGCTATATTCCTGCTGAGAGCAGTTAGGCTAAATATGCTGGCATGCTGCTATCAACTCCCACCTTTAATTCATGGCTGATATAGTTAGCTATGTACTACCATAGCATCATGGTTGATAGAGCTAGCGATGTGCTAGCATAGCATCATGGTTGATAGAGATAGCTATACTACATGACCAAAAGTATGCTTGTCGAACATCTCATTCCAAAATCATGGGCATTAATATGGAGTTGGTCCCCCCTTTGCTGCTATAACAGCCTCCACTCTTTTGGGAAGGCTTTCCACTAGATGTTGGAACATTACTGCGGGGACTTGCTTCCATTCAGCCACAAGCATTAGTGAGGTCGGGCACTGATGTTGGGCGATTAGGCCTGGCTCGCAGTCGGCCTTTCAATTCATCCCAAAGGTGTTCGATGGGGTTGAGGTCAGGGCTCTGTGCAGGCCAGTCAACTTCTTCCACACCGATCTCGATAAACCATTTCTGTATGGACCTTGCTTTGTGCACGGGGGCATTGTCATGCTGAAACAGGAAAGGGCCATCCCCAAACTGTTGCCACAAAGTTGGAAGCACAGAATTGTCTAGAATGTCATTGTATGCTGTAGTGTTAAGATTTATTTTCGCTGGAACTAAGGGGCCTAGCCCGAACCATGAAAAACAGCCCCAGACCATTATTCCTCCTCCACTAAACTATGCATTGGCGCAGGAAGCGTTCTCTGGCATCCTCCAAACCCGGTTTCGTCCGTCGGACTTCCAGATGGCAAAGCGTGATTCATCACTCCAGAGAACGCGTTTCCACTGCTCCAGAGTCCAATGGTGGCGAGCTTTACACCACTCCAGCCGACGCTTGGCATTGCGCATGGTGATCTTAGGCTTGTGTGTGGCTGCTCGGCCATGGAAACCCATTTCATGAAGTTCCCGACGAACAGTTATTGTGCTGACGTTGCTTCCAGAGGCAGTTTGGAACTCGGTAGTGAGTGTTGCAACCGAGGACAGACGATTTTTACCCTCTACGCGCTTCAGCACTCGGCGGTCCCGTTCTGTGAGCTTGTGTGACCTACAACTTCGCGGCTGAGCCTTTGTTGCTCCTAGACGTTTCCACTTCACAATAACAGCACTTACAGTTGACTGGCACAGCTCTAGCAGGGCAGAAATTTGACAAACTGACTTGTTGGAAAGGTGGCATCCTATGACGGTGCCATGTTGAAAGTCACTGAGCTCATCAGTAAGGCCATTCTACTGCCAATGTTTGTCTATGGAAACTGCATGGCTGTGTGCTCGATTTTATACACCTGTCAGCAACTGGTTTGGCTGAAATAGCCGAATCCACTAATTTGAAGGTGTGTCCACATACTTTTATATATATAGTGTATGTACTAGCATCATGGTTTATAGAGCTAGCTATGTGCTAGGATAGCATCATGGTTGATAGAGGTAGCTATGTCATAGCATCATGCTTGATAGAGCTATCTAGCATACCATCATGGTTGATTGAGCTAGCTTTGTACTAGCATACCATCATGGTTGATTGAGCTAGCTTTGTACTAGCATAGCATCATGGTTGATAGAGCTAGCTATGTACTAGCATCATGGGTGATAGAGCTAGCTATGTACTAGCATCATGGGTGATAGAGCTAGCTATGTACTAGCATCATGGTTGATAGAGCTAGCTATGTACTAGCATCATGGTGGATTGAGCTAGCTTTGTACTAGCATAGCATCATGGGTGATAGAGCTAGCTATGTACTGGCATCATGGTTGATAGAGCTAGCTGTGTGCTAGCATCATGGTTGATAGAGCTAGCTATGTCTTAGCATCATGGTTGATAGAGCTAGCTATGTACTAGCATAGCATCATGGTTGATAGAGTTAGCTATGTCCTAGCATCATGGTTGATAGAGCTAGCTATGTGCTAGCATAGCATCATGGTTGATAAGAGTTAGCTCTATACTGCATAGCATCATGGTTGATAGAGCTAGCTATGTACTAGCATAGCATCATCGCCCACTCTAATTCCCTATTTAACTGCACGCTTTACTTTAGCTCTAAAAAAAGTATCCTAGCAGGATTAGAGATGGTGTAATGTAGCTGTATGATAACTGAGCTGACAGGTTGATAATTAACTGGATAATATCCAGAGATGTATAGTATTTATGTTTAGCTGCTAAGGAGCTTAGAATGCAGTCACTAGCTTACAGCACTTCTGTGTGTTTACTGTTATGAGTGTGTATATCTGTGTGCATGTGTGTGTGTGTGTGTAACGCTCTCTCTCTGTGTGTGTGTGTGTGTGTGTGTGTGTGTGTGTGTGTGCCTACGCCTGGGTATGAGTGAGTGAGTGTGAGTGACGTGCATGTCTATACACTGTATGTGTTTTTCTGGATATGTTCGTGTCTGTGCTTGTGAAACTGTCTCATCCGATCTAAATCGTGATTAAAGCATAGTCAGGATAGATGGGATTTGATTCCGTGCTCCTCTAGTCTAGCTTTTATTTTTAACAGCATCCCTCCCTGCAGCACCCATCTAGAGTTTACTCATGTGACTTTGTGTCTACTGCTAGTGTTGTAGCCTGTCTAGTATAGTAGCCTGTCTAGTGTGTAGTAGCCTGTCTAGTGTAGTAGCCTGTCTAGTGTAGTAGCCTGTCTAGTATAGTAGCCTGTCTAGTGTAGTAGCCTGTCGAGTGTAGTAGCCTGTCTAGTGTGTAGTAGCCTGTCTAGTATAGTAGCCTGTCTAGTGTAGTAGCCTGTCTAGTATAGTAGCCTGTCTAGTATAGTAGCCTGTCTAGTGTGTAGTAGCCTGTCTAGTGTAGTAGCCTGTCTAGTGTAATAGCCTGTCTAGTATAGTAGCCTGTCTAGTGTAGTAGCCTGTCTAGTATAGTAGCCTGTCTAGTGTAGTAGCCTGTCTAGTGTTGTAGCCTGTCTAGTGTGTAGTAGCCTGTCTAGTGTAGTAGCCTGTCTAGTATAGTAGCCTGTCTAGTGTAGTAGCATGTCTAGTATAGTAGCCTGTCTAGGATAGTAGCCTGTCTAGTGTAGTAGCCTGTCTAGTGTAGTAGCCTGTCTAGTATAGTAGCCTGTCTAGGATAGTAGCCTGTCTAGTGTAGTAGCCTGTCTAGTGTAGTAGCCTGTCTAGTATAGTAGCCTGTCTAGTATAGTAGCCTGTCTAGTGTAGTAGCCTGTCTAGTGTAGTAGCCTGTCTAGTGTAGTAGCCTGTCTAGTATAGTAGCCTGTCTAGTGTAGTAGCCTGTCTAGTGTAGTAGCCTGTCTAGTGTAGTAGCCTGTCTAGTATAGTAGCCTGTCTAGGATAGTAGCCTGTCTAGTGTAGTAGCCTGTCTAGTGTAGTAGCCTGTCTAGTGTAGTAGCCTGTCTAGTGTGTAGTAGCCTGTCTAGTGTAGTAGCCTGTCTAGTATAGTAGCCTGTCTAGTATAGTAGCCTGTCTAGTGTAATAGCCTATCTCGTGTGTAGTAGCCTGTCTAGTGTAGTAGCCTGTCTAGTGTGTAGTAGCCTGTCTAGTGTAGTAGCCTGTCTAGTGTAGTAGCATGTCTAGTATAGTAGCCTGTCTAGTATAGTAGCCTGTCTAGTGTAGTAGCCTGTCTAGTATAGTAGCCTGTCTAGTGTAGTAGCCTGTCTAGTATAGTAGCCTGTCTAGTATAGTAGCCTGTCTAGTGTAGTAGCCTGTCTAGTATAGTAGCCTGTCTAGTGTAGTAGCCTGTCTAGTGTAGTAGCCTGTCTAGTGTAGTAGCCTGTCTAGTGTGTAGTAGCCTGTCTAGTGTAGTAGCCTGTCTAGTGTGTAGTAGCCTGTCTAGTGTAGTAGCATGTCTAGTATAGTAGCCTGTCTAGTATAGTAGCCTGTCTAGTGTAGTAGCCTGTCTAGTGTAGTAGCCTGTCTAGTGTAGTAGCCTGTCTAGTGTAGTAGCCTGTCTACTGTCACCGGGTTATTGAGGACACTATTGTGTGATGAGCTTCTGGGCCACTGTCCATTAATACCACACACACACGGCAAGGTTACTGGATCTTACTGTAAATAGGATTAGTATACGATTAGCATCGTCTCTCTGTCACACCCTGCTTATGTGGCACTGACCTCCTGTAGCTACTGTTATTAATATAATACCTCCTGTAGCTACTGTTATTAATATAATACCTCCTCTAGCTACTGTTATTAATATAATACCTCCTGTAGCTACTGTTATTAATATAATACCTCCTGTAGCTACTGTTATTAATATAATACCTACTGTTATTAATATAATACCTCCTGTTATTAATATAATACCTCCTCTAGCTACTGTTATTAATATAATATCTACTGTTATTAATATAATACCTACTGTTATTAATATAATACCTCCTGTAGCTACTGTTATTAATATAATACCTACTGTTATTAATATAATACCTACTGTTATTAATATAATACCTCCTGTAGCTACTGTTTTTAATATAATACCTCCTGTAGCTACTGTTATTAATATAATACCTCCTGTAGCTACTGTTATTAATATAATACCTCCAGTAGCTACTGTTATTAATATAATACCTACTGTTATTAATATAATACCTACTGTTATTAATATAATACCTCCTGTAGCTACTGTTTTTAATATAATACCTCCTGTTATTAATATAATACCTCCTGTAGCTACTGTTATTAATATAATACCTACTGTTATTAATATAATACCTACTGTTATTAATATAATACCTCCTGTAGCTACTGTTTTTAATATAATACCTCCAGTAGCTACTGTTATTAATATAATACCTACTGTTATTAATATAATACCTCCTGTAGCTACTGTTTTTAATATAATACCTCCTGTTATTAATATAAAACCTCCTGTAGCTACTGTTATTAATATAATACCTACTGTTATTAATATAATACCTCCTGTAGCTACTGTTTTTAATATAATACCTCCTGTTATTAATATAATACCTCCTGTAGCTACTGTTATTAATATAATACCTCCTGTAGCTACTGTTATTAATATAATACCTCCTGTACCTACTGTTATTAATATAATACCTCCTGTAGCTACTGTTATTAATATAATACCTCCTGTAGCTACTGTTATTAATATAATACCTCCAGTAGCTACTGTTATTAATATAATACCTACTGTTATTAATATAATACCTACTGTTATTTATATAATACCTCCTGTAGCTACTGTTTTTAATATAATACCTCCTGTTATTAATATAATACCTCCTGTAGCTACTGTTATTAATATAATACCTCCTGTAGCTACTGTTATTAATATAATACCTACTGTTATTAATATAATACCTACTGTTATTAATATAATACCTACTGTTATTCATATAATACCTACTGTTATTAATATAATACCTCCTGTAGCTACTGTTATTCATATAATACCTCCTGTAGCTACTGTTATTCATATAATACCTCCTGTAGCTACTGTTATTAATATAATACCTCCTGTAGCTACTGTTATTTTTATTTTATTTTTATTTTTCACCTTTATTTAACCAGGTAAGCCAGTTGAGAACAGGTTCTCATTTACAACTGCGACCTGGCCAAGATAAAGCAAAGCAGTGCAATAAAAACAACACAGAGTTACATATGGGGTAAAAAACATAAAGTCAAAAATACAACAGAAAATATATATACAGTGTGTGCAAATGTAGCAAGTTATGGAGGTAAGGCAATAAATAGGCTATAGTGCAAAATAATTATAATAGTATTAACACTGGAATGCTAGATGTGCAAGAGATTATGTGCAAATAGAGATACTGGGGTACAAAAGAGCAAAATAAATAACAATATAGGGATGAGGTAGTTGGGTGGGCTAATTTCAGATGGGCTGTGTACAGGTGCAGTGATCGGTAAGGTGCTCTGACAACTGATGCTTAAAGTTATTGAGGGAGATAAGAGTCTCCAGCTTCAGAGATTTTTGCAATTCGTTCCAGTCATTGGCAGCAGAGAACTGGAAGGAATGGCGGCCAAAGGAGGTGTTGGCTTTGGGAATGACCAGTGAGATATACCTGCTGGAGCGCAGACTACGGGTGGGTGCTGCTATGGTGACCAATGAGCTAAGATAAGGCGGGGATTTGCCTAGCAGTGATTTATAGATGGCCTGGAGCCAGTGGGTTTGACGACGAACATGTAGTGAGGACCAGCCAACAAGAGCGTACAGGTCACAGTGGTGGGTAGTGTATGGGGCTTTGGAGACAAAACGGATGGCACTGTGATAGACTACATCCAATTTGCTGAGTAGAGTGTTGGAGGCTATTTTGTAAATGACATCGCCGAAGTCAAGGATCGGTAGGATAGTCAGTTTTACGAGGGCATGTTTGGCAGCATGAGTGAAGGAGGCTTTGTTGCGAAATAGGAAGCCGATTCTAGATTTAACTTTGGATTGGAGATTCTTTATGTGAGTCTGGAAGTTGAGTTTACAGTCTAACCAGACACCTAGGTATTTGTAGTTGTCCACATACTCTAGGTCAGACCCGTCGAGAGTGGTGATTCTAGTCGGGTGGGCGGGTGCCAGCAGCGTTCGATTGAAAAGCATGCATTTAGTTTTACTAGTGTTTAAGAGCAGTTGGAGGCTACTGAAGGAGTGTTGTATGGCATTGAAGCTCGTTTGGATGTTTGTTAACACAGTGTCCAATGAAGGGCCAGATGTATACAAAATGGTGTCGTCTGCGTAGAGGTGGATCTGAGAGTCACCAGCAGCAAGAGCGACATCATTGATATACACAGAGAAAAGTGTCGGCCCAAGAATTGAACCCTGTGGCATCCCCATAGAGACTGCCATAGGTCCAGACAACAGGCCCTCCGATTTGACACACTGAACTCTATCTGAGAAGTAGTTGGTGAACCAGGCAAGGCAGTCATTTGAGAAACCAAGGCTATTTAGTCTGCCAATAAGAATGCGGTGGTTGACAGAGTCGAAAGCCTTGGCCAGGTCGATGAAGACGGCTGCACAGTACTGTCTATTATCAATCGCGGTTATAATATCGTTTAGGAATATAATACCTACTGTTATTAATATAATACCTCCTGTTATTAAAATAATACCTACTGTTATTAATATAACACCTACTGTACTGTTATTAATATAATACCTACTGTTATTAATATACTACCTACTGTTATTAATATAATACCTACTGTTATTAATATAATACCTCCTGTTATTTATATAATACCTCCTGTTATTAAAATAATACCTACTGTTATTAATATAATACCTACTGTTATTAATATTATACCTCCTGTTATTAATATAATATCTCCTGTAGCTACTGTTATTAATATAATACCTACTGTTATTAATATAATACCAACTGTTATTAATATAATACCTACTGTTATTAATATAATACCTACTGTAGCTACTGTTATTAATATAATAGCTACTGTTATTAATATAATAGCTACTGTTATTAATATAATAGCTACTGTTATTAATATAATACCTACTGTTATTAAAATAATACCTACTGTTATTAATATAATACCTACTGTTATTAATATAATACCTACTGTTATTAATATAATACCTACTGTTATTAATATAATACCTACTGTAGCTACTGTTATTAATATAATACCTACTGTTATTAATATAATACCTACTGTAGCTACTGTTATTAATATAATACCTACTGTTATTAATATAATACCTACTGTTATTAATATAATACCTCCTGTTATTAATATAAAACCTACTGTAGCTACTGTTATTAATATAATAGGGTGGGGAAAAAAAGTATTTAGTCAGCCACCAATTGTGCATGTTCTCCCACTTAAAAAGATGACAGAGGCCTGTAATTTTCATCATAGGTACACGTCAACTATGACAGACAAATTGAGGGAAAAAAATCCAGAAAATCACATTGTAGGATATTTAATGAATTTATTTGCAAATTATAGTGGAAAATAAGTATTTGGTCACCTACAAACAAGCAACATTTCTGGCTCTCACAGACCTGTAACTTATTCTTTAAGAGGCTCCTCTGTCCTCCACTCGTTACCTGTATTAATGGCACCTGTTTGAACTTGTTATCAGTATAAAAGACACCTGTCCACAACCTCAAACAGTCACTCCAAACTCCACTATGGCCAAGACCAAAGAGCTGTCAAAGGACACCAGAAACAAAATTGTAGACCTGCACCAGGCTGGGAAGACTGAATCTGCAATAGGTAAGCAGCTTGGTTTGAAGAAATCAACTGTGGGAGCAATTATTAGGAAATGGAAGACATACAAGACCACAGATAATCTCCCTCGATCTGGGGCTCCACGCAAGATCTCACCCCGTGGGGTCAAAATGATCACAAGAACGGTGAGCAAAAATCCCAGAACCACACGGGGGGACCTAGTGAATGACCTGCAGTGAGCTGGGACCAAAGTAACAAAGCCTACCATCAGTAACACACTACGCCCAGGGACTCAAATTCTGCAGTGCCAGACGTGTCCCCCTGCTTAAGCCAGTACATGTCCAGGCCCGTCTGAAGTTTGCTAGAGTGCATTTGGATGATCCAGAAGAGGATTGGGAGAATGTCATATGGTCAGATGAAACCAAAATAGAACGTTTTGGTAAAAACTCAACTCGTCGTGTTTGGAGGACAAAGAATGCTGAGTTGCATCCAAAGAACACCATACCTACTGTGAAGCATGGGGGTGGAAACATCATGCTTTGGGGCTGTTTTTCTGCAAAGGGACCAGGACGACTGACCCGTGTAAAGGAAAGAATGAATGGGGCCATGTATCGTGAGATTTTGAGTGAAAACCTCCTTCCATCAGCAAGGGCATTGAAGATGAAACGTGGCTGGGTCTTTCAGCATGACAATGATCCCAAACACACTGCCCGGGCAACGAATTAGTGGCTTCGTAAGAAACATTTCAAGGTCCTGGAGTGGCCTAGCCAGTCTCCAGATCTCAACCCCATAGAAAATCTTTGGAGGGAGTTGAAAGTCTGTGTTGCCCAGCGACAGCCCCAAAACATCACTGCTCTAGAGGAGATCTGCATGGAGGAATGGGCCAAAATACCAGCAACAGTGTGTGAAAACCTTGTGAAGACTTACAGAAAACGTTTGACCTGTGTCATTGCCAACAAAGGGTATATAACAAAGTATTGAGAAACTTTTGTTATTGTTATTAATATAATACCTCCTGTTATTAATATAATACCTACTGTTATTAATATAATACCTACTGTAGCTACTGTTATTAATATAATACCTACTGTTATTAATATAATACCTACTGTTATTAATATAATACCTCCTGTTATTAATATAATACCTACTGTTATTAAGACAATACCTACTGTTATTAATATAATACCTAGTGTTATTAATATAATACCTCCTGTTATTAATATAATACCTACTGTTATTAATATAATACCTCCTGTTATTAATATAATACCTCCTGTTATTAATATAATACCTACTGTTATTAAGACAATACCTACTGTTATTAATATAATAGCTACTGTTATTAATATAATACCTCCTGTTATTAATATAATACCTACTGTTATTAAGACAATACCTACTGTTATTAATATAATACCTACTGTTATTAAGACAATACCTACTGTAGCTACTGTTATTAATATAATACCTCCTGTTTTTAATATAATACCTACTGTAGCTACTGTTATTAATATAATACCTCCTGTTATTAATATAATACCTCCTGTTATTAATATAATACCTACTGTAGCTACTGTTATTAATATAATACCTCCTGTTATTAATATAATACCTACTGTTATTAAGACAATACCTACTGTTATTAATATAATAGCTACTGTTATTAATATAATACCTCCTGTTTTTAATATAATACCTACTGTTATTAAGACAATACCTACTGTTATTAATATAATACCTACTGTTATTAAGACAATACCTACTGTAGCTACTGTTATTAATATAATACCTCCTGTTATTAATATAATACCTCCTGTTATTAATATAATACCTCCTGTTATTAATATAATACCTACTGAAGCTACTGGTATTAATATAATACCTCCTGTTATTAATATAATACCTCCTGTTATTAATATAATACCTCCTGTTATTAATATAATACCTCCTGTTATTAATATAATACCTACTGTTATTAATATAATACCTCCTGTTATTAATATACTACCTACTGTAGCTACTGTTATTAATATAATACCTACTGTAGCTACTGGTATTAATATAATACCTCCTGTTATTAATATAATACCTCCTGTTATTAATATAATACCTCCTGTTATTAATATAATACCTACTGTAGCTACTGTTATTAATATAATACCTCCTGTTATTAATATAATACCTACTGTTATTAAGACAATACCTACTGTTATTAATATAATAGCTACTGTTATTAATATAATACCTCCTGTTTTTAATATAATACCTACTGTTATTAATATACTACCTCCTGTTTTTAATATAATACCTCCTGTTATTAATATAATACCTCCTGTTATTAATATAATACCTCCTGTTATTAATATACTACCTCCTGTTTTTAATATAATACCTCCTCTTATTAATATAATACCTACTGTAGCTACTTGCTGAATCTTTTCAGCCTCCTGAGGGGGAAGAGGCATCGGTGCCCTCTTCATGACTATGTTGGTGTGTGTGAACCATGGTCCTCTGTAGCTCAGCTGGTAGAGCATGGCGCTTGTAACGCTTCGATCCCCGGGACCACCCATACACAAAAAATGTATGCACGCATGACTGTAAGTCGCTTTGGATAAAAGCGTCTGCTAAATGGCATATTATTATTATTATTATTATTATTATGATAATTTCTTAGTGATGTGGACACCAAGGAACTTGAAGCTCTCGACCTGCTCCTCTGCAGTCCCGTCGATGTGAATGGGGGTATGCTCGGCTCTCCTTTTTTCCTGTAGTCCACGATCAGCACATTTGTTTAGCTGACGTTGAGAGAGATGTTGTTGTCCTGGCACCACACGGCCAGGTCTCTGACCTCCTCCCTGTCTCATCGTCGGCGGTGATCAGGTCTATCATTCCAATACTGTATTTGTCACCTTTTATCAGGTTGGGATCTTCTGAAGAGTCTGGAGATCAACATGACACTTACTGTGCCCAGCAGTAATACATCTCTGATGCTCCAGGACTCTTCCTGGTACTGTGGTATCTATATATATATCCACTCAGCAGTAATACATCTCTGATGCTCCAGGACTCTCCCTGGTATTGTGGCATCTACATACCCACTCAGTTCTTCACCCGTTGACTATCATTTTATCCCTAACAGAAACGTAATCCATCCAGGGGAATGCTTTATAGTGCCAGTAGGGGGGGTACTGAGGGATGGCCTTACCACCTGTTATTGAGGAGCAGCATTTAGCCTCTTCCTCAGTTGGCAGAGCTCCAAGTCCTATCAGCATCCTGTCAGGAATAACCTGGTTTGTGTTTGTGTGTGTGTGTGTGTGTGTGTGTGTGTGTGTGTGTGTCTGTGTGTGTGTGTGTGTGTGTGTGTGTGTGTGTGTGTGTGTGTGTGTGTGTGTGTGTGTGTGTGTGTGTGTGTGTGTGTGTGTGTGTGTGTGTGTGTGTGTGTGTGTGTGTGTGTGTGTCTGTGTGTGTGTGTCTGTGTCTGTGTCTGTGTCTGTGTCTGTGTCTGTGTCTGTGTCTGTGTCTGTGTCTGTGTCTGTGTCTGTGTGTGTGTGTGTGTGTGTGTGTGTGTGTGTGTGTGTGTGTGTGTGTGTGTGTGTGGTGGTTCTGTGTCTGTGTCTGTGTCTGTGTCTGTGTCTGTGTCTGTGTCTGTGTCTGTGTCTGTGTCTGTGTCTGTGTCTGTGTCTGTGTCTGTGTCTGTGTCTGTGTCTGTGTCTGTGTGTGTGTGTGTGTGTGTGTGTGTGTGTGTGTGTGTGTGTGTGTGTTAAGACACCCAGGGAAGGTTAGTCTCTGAACGATCCAGCCACCGCCATCCCCTCCTACAGTGTAATCAGCCCTCTCACAAGCACCAATCATTCAGGCTCCTCCAATGGAAAGATAGGGTGAAGTGATGGAGGCAGACAAGTCACGCACGCGCACACACACACACACGCACGCACGCACACACACACACACACACACACACACACACACACACACACACACACACACACACACACACACACACACATACACATACACATACACACAAACACACACACACACATACACATACACATACACACACAAACATACATACACACAAACACACACACACATACACATACACATACACACAAACACACACACACACACACATACACACGCACACAAACAAACACACACATACACATACACACAAACACACACACATACTGAATTGTGTATTTTAGAAGACGGTCTTGTATTTTAGATAAAATGTATTTATTATGGGCGTAACGGAGTGTATGTAGGCATCTCTAAGAATCATGATGCTGCAACGTTGTTTACCCATGAAAACATTTTTGGGAGCGTGTGACTTTCTTTCTTTTTAAATGAAAGCATGTTGTCATCGTCCAACTTACCTCAAAACCCGTTTCATCACTTCCCTTAAAATGGTTTGGACACCTGAGACCCCCCGTTTCATCACTTCCCTTAAAATGGTTTGGACACCTGAGACCCCCCGTTTCATCACTTCCCTTAAAATGGTTTGGACACCTGAGACCCCCCGTTTCATCACTTCCCTTAAAATGGTTTGGACACCTGAGACCCCCGTTTCATCACTTCCCTTAAAATGGTTTGGACACCTGAGACCCCCCGTTTCATCACTTCCCTTAAAATGGTTTGGACACCTGAGACCCCCCCACAAGGCTTCCTAATGACTGGTCAAATGGAAGTCCTCAGTGACGTCCTGGTAATTTACAGGGAAATAGACAAAGGTCCTCCAGAGAACGTTCCCTTGGGACCATCATGTGAACTCCCCTTGACCATCATGAAACGTCCCCCTTGTGGTCGTTGAATGTCCCATGCATAACGTCCTATCAGAACCAAATAGGAACCTTTTCGTAACGTTCCCTAATAGACATCAAACGACCTTATTGTAACTTTATACTGCGACCAAACGGGGGACCTGTACTGAACGTCCTCTTAACGTCATGTTTTAATGTTCCTAGAACGTTCTCGGAACGTCTTATGTCCTTAGGATGACCCCTGTTTGCTGGGTTAAAGCCTGACCCCTCTAGACACTGCTGAGTGCAGTGTGTAGACTGAGATGTTCCCTTGCCAGTTACTCGGTTGAAAAGAGCCCCTTTGGCCCTTGTTAGTCATTACAGACGGCTGGGCTGGCAGGGCCCACCCTGGAGCAGGCTCGACTCTGTAAGTCACACATCTTAGAAACTTGCACAGGCTGTAGATTGTTTAGGATGACAAGGCTGTGGTGGTTGTTATCGATGTGTTGTTCTCTGCTATGTTTCTGTGTCCTGGTTCTTTTACGGGTTCTGCTTCGTGTCTCTCTACCCCACAGTGTTTTCTGTTGTGGTTATAACAGCTACTTTCTGTCTCTGTGTCTCCCAGGATGACGAGGTGGTCCTGCAGTGTTCTGCCACTGTCCACAAGGAGCAGCAGAAGCTGTGTCTGGCAGCAGAGGGCTTTGGAAACAGACTCTGCTTCCTCGAGTCAACATCCAACTCTAAGGTAAACACAGGAATTACTTCTACCAGACTGCATTGCACCAGGAGTAGTGTATGGGCTAATGACTAAAGTAGTGTTTGGGCTAATGACTAAAGTAGTGTATGGGCTAATGACTAAAGTAGTGTTTGGGCTAATGGCTAAAGTAGTGTATGGGCTAATGGCTAAAGTAGTGTATGGGCTAATAACTAAAGTAGTGTATGGGCTAATGACTAAAGTAGTGTATGGGCTAATGGCTAAAGTAGTGTATGGGTTAATGACTAAAGTAGTGTATGGGCTAATGACTAAAGTAGTGTATGGGCTAATGACTAAAGTAGTGTATGGGCTAATGACTAAAGTAGTGTATGGGTTAATGACTAAAGTAGTGTATGGGCTAATGGCTAAAGTAGTGTATGGGCTAATGACTAAAGCAGTGTATGGGCTAATGACTAAAGTAGTGTATGGGCTAATGGCTAAAGTAGTGTATGGGCTAATGGCTAAAGTAGTGTATGGGCTAATGGCTGAGCAAGTCCTTGTACTTGTCATTCTAGCCTCAGGTCTTTCCCTAGCAAGAGCCGCAGTCTAAATGACTGTAGATTTACTGTTGATGCTCAGCCCTCTTCTAACCTGGCTTTGACAGAATGTCCCTCCAGACCTGTCCATCTGGACGTTCGTCCTGGAGCAGTCCCTCTCAGGGAATACATTTCCCAGACTGACCTGCTCCAGGACTACAGTTCCCTTCTAACCTGGCTGTGTTCTCTTCCAGAATGTCCCTCCAGACCTGTCCATCTGTACGTTTGTCCTGGAGCAGTCCCTGTCAGTACGGGCCCTGCAGGAGATGCTGGCCAACACAGAGGAGAAGGCAGAAGGGGTGAGTACACAGGGCACACATATCTATCTATCTATCTATCTATCTATCTATCTATCTATCTATCTATCTGTCTGTCTGTCTGTCTGTCTGTCTGTCTGTCTGTCTGTCTGTCTGTCTGTCTGTCTGTCTGTCTGTCTGTCTGTCTGTCTGTGGATCGATCTATCGCAGGCAGGGCTGAGTACACCCCGATCTATCTATCTCAGACAGGGCCTGTAATGGGGTCTGATGGATGGTCCACTGCCAGTGACGGGACGAGATGTCTCTATGCTGGTGTCCACTTTCCTATAGTGACCAAGACAGATGGATTTACGGCCCAATCAGAGATGGTTTCCTCTAGATAGCACAGACTGGTTTCCTCTAGATAGCACAGCCACAAAGTCACAATTAGCTATATAATTAGCTTTTTGGTATTCATTGAAGGTTATGGTCAGGCATAAGGTTTGCAGTGTGGTTAAGGTTAGGTTTAAGGTTAAGGGTTATGTTTTAAATCACATTTTAAAAAGATAAATAGTAGAAATAGGAAGGGTTTATGACTTTGTGGCTGTGGTAACTAGTGACGACCCACAAGACAGACAGGCTGTTCTGATGCTTTACTTCCTGGACTCCTTTGGGGTCTTTGAGTGGAGCTGTCTAGGAGAACACCTTAGTGAAACTGCTCCCCAGTCAGTCAGTGTATGGCTAACTGCTCCCCAGTCAGTCAGTGTATGGCTAACTGCTCCCCAGTCAGTCAGTGTATGGCTAACTGCTCCCCAGTCAGTCAGTGTATGGCTAACTGCTCCCCAGTCAGTCAGTGTATGGCTAACTGCTCCCCAGTCAGTCAGTGTATGGTAAAACGCTCCCCAGTCAGTCAGTGTATGGCTAACTGCTCCCCAGTCAGTCAGTGTATGGCTAACTGCTCCCCAGTCAGTCAGTGTATGGCTAACTGCTCCCCAGTCAGTCAGTGTATGGCTAACTGCTCCCCAGTCAGTCAGTGTATGGCTAACTGCTCCCCAGTCAGTCAGTGTATGGCTAACTGCTCCCCAGTCAGTCAGTGTATGGCTAACTGCTCCCCAGTCAGTCAGTGTATGGCTAACTGCTCCCCAGTCAGTCAGTGTATGGCTAACTGCTCCCCAGTCAGTCAGTGTATGGCTAACTGCTCCCCCAGTCAGTCAGTGTATGGCTAACTGCTCCCCAGTCAGTCAGTGTATGGCTAACTGCTCCCCAGTCAGTCAGTGTATGGCTAACTGCTCCCCAGTCAGTCAGTGTATGGCTAACTGCTCCCCAGTCAGTCAGTGTATGGCTAACTGCTCCCCAGTCAGTCAGTGTATGGCTAACTGCTCCCCAGTCAGTCAGTGTATGGTAAAACGCTCCCCAGTCAGTCAGTGTATGGCTAACTGCTCCCCAGTCAGTCAGTGTATGGCTAACTGCTCCCCAGTCAGTCAGTGTATGGTAAAACGCTCCCCAGTCAGTCAGTGTATGGCTAACTGCTCCCCAGTCAGTCAGTGTATGGCTAACTGCTCCCCAGTCAGTCAGTGTATGGCTAACTGCTCCCCAGTCAGTCAGTGTATGGCTAACTGCTCCCCCAGTCAGTCAGTGTATGGCTAACTGCTCCCCCAGTCAGTCAGTGTATGGCTAACTGCTCCCCAGTCAGTCAGTGTATGGCTAACTGCTCCCCAGTCAGTCAGTGTATGGTAAAACGCTCCCCAGTCAGTCAGTGTATGGCTAACTGCTCCCCAGTCAGTCAGTGTATGGCTAACTGCTCCCCAGTCAGTCAGTGTATGGCTAACTGCTCCCCAGTCAGTCAGTGGATGGCTAACTGCTCCCCAGTCAGTCAGTGTATGGCTAACTGCTCCCCAGTCAGTCAGTGTATGGCTAACTGCTCCCCAGTCAGTCAGTGTATGGTTAACTGCTCCCCAGTCAGTCAGTGTATGGTAAAACGCTCCCCAGTCAGTCAGTGTATGGCTAACTGCTCCCCAGTCAGTCAGTGTATGGCTAACTGCTCCCCAGTCAGTCAGTGTATGGCTAACTGCTCCCCAGTCAGTCAGTGTATGGCTAACTGCTCCCCAGTCAGTCAGTGTATGGCTAACTGCTCCCCAGTCAGTCAGTGTATGGCTAACTGCTCCCCAGTCAGTCAGTGTATGGCTAACTGCTCCCCAGTCAGTCAGTGTATGGCTAACTGCTCCCCAGTCAGTCAGTGTATGGCTAACTGCTCCCCAGTCAGTCAGTGTATGGCTAACTGCTCCCCAGTCAGTCAGTGTATGGCTAACTGCTCCCCAGTCAGTCAGTGTATGGCTAACTGCTCCCCAGTCAGTCAGTGTATGGCTAACTGCTCCCCAGTCAGTCAGTGTATGGCTAACTGCTCCCCAGTCAGTCAGTGTATGGCTAACTGCTCCCCAGTCAGTCAGTGTATGGCTAACTGCTCCCCAGTCAGTCAGTGGATGGCTAACTGCTCCCCAGTCAGTCAGTGTATGGCTAACTGCTCCCCAGTCAGTCAGTGTATGGCTAACTGCTCCCCCAGTCAGTCAGTGTATGGTAAAACGCTCCCCAGTCAGTCAGTGTATGGCTAACTGCTCCCCAGTCAGTCAGTGTATGGCTAACTGCTCCCCAGTCAGTCAGTGTATGGCTAACTGCTCCCCAGTCAGTCAGTGTATGGTAAAACGCTCCCCAGTCAGTCAGTGTATGGCTAACTGCTCCCCAGTCAGTCAGTGTATGGCTAACTGCTCCCCAGTCAGTCAGTGTATGGCTAACTGCTCCCCAGTCAGTCAGTGTATGGTTAACTGCTCCCCAGTCAGTCAGTGTATGGCTAACTGCTCCCCAGTCAGTCAGTGTATGGTTAACTGCTCCCCAGTCAGTCAGTGTATGGTAAAACGCTCCCCAGTCAGTCAGTGTATGGCTAACTGCTCCCCAGTCAGTCAGTGTATGGCTAACTGCTCCCCAGTCAGTCAGTGTATGGCTAACTGCTCCCCAGTCAGTCAGTGTATGGCTAACTGCTCCCCAGTCAGTCAGTGTATGGCTAACTGCTCCCCAGTCAGTCAGTGTATGGCTAACTGCTCCCCAGTCAGTCAGTGTATGGCTAACTGCTCCCCAGTCAGTCAGTGTATGGCTAACTGCTCCCCAGTCAGTCAGTGTATGGCTAACTGCTCCCCAGTCAGTCAGTGTATGGCTAACTGCTCCCCAGTCAGTCAGTGTATGGCTAACTGCTCCCCAGTCAGTCAGTGTATGGCTAACTGCTCCCCAGTCAGTCAGTGTATGGCTAACTGCTCCCCAGTCAGTCAGTGTATGGCTAACTGCTCCCCAGTCAGTCAGTGTATGGCTAACTGCTCCCCAGTCAGTCAGTGTATGGCTAACTGCTCCCCAGTCAGTCAGTGGATGGCTAACTGCTCCCCAGTCAGTCAGTGTATGGCTAACTGCTCCCCAGTCAGTCAGTGTATGGCTAACTGCTCCCCAGTCAGTCAGTGTATGGTAAAACGCTCCCCCAGTCAGTCAGTGTATGGCTAACTGCTCCCCAGTCAGTCAGTGTATGGCTAACTGCTCCCCAGTCAGTCAGTGTATGGCTAACTGCTCCCCAGTCAGTCAGTGTATGGTAAAACGCTCCCCAGTCAGTCAGTGTATGGCTAACTGCTCCCCAGTCAGTCAGTGTATGGCTAACTGCTCCCCAGTCAGTCAGTGTATGGCTAACTGCTCCCCCAGTCAGTCAGTGTATGGTTAACTGCTCCCCAGTCAGTCAGTGTATGGCTAACTGCTCCCCAGTCAGTCAGTGTATGGCTAACTGCTCCCCAGTCAGTCAGTGTATGGCTAACTGCTCCCCAGTCAGTCAGTATATGGCTAACTGCTCCCCAGTCAGTCAGTGTATGGCTAACTGCTCCCCAGTCAGTCAGTGTATGGCTAACTGCTCCCCAGTCAGTCAGTGTATGGCTAACTGCTCCCCAGTCAGTCAGTGTATGGCTAACTGCTCCCCAGTCAGTCAGTGTATGGCTAACTGCTCCCCAGTCAGTCAGTGTATGGCTAACTGCTCCCCAGTCAGTCAGTGTATGGTAAAACGCTCCCCAGTCAGTCAGTGTATGGCTAACTGCTCCCCAGTCAGTCAGTGTATGGTAAAAACGCTCCCCAGTCAGTCAGTGTATGGCTAACTGCTCCCCAGTCAGTCAGTGAATGGCTAACTGCTCCCCAGTCAGTCAGTGTATGGCTAACTGCTCCCCAGTCAGTCAGTGTATGGCTAACTGCTCCCCAGTCAGTCAGTGTATGGCTAACTGCTCCCCAGTCAGTCAGTGGATGGCTAACTGCTCCCCAGTCAGTCAGTGTATGGCTAACTGCTCCCCAGTCAGTCAGTGTATGGCTAACTGCTCCCCAGTCAGTCAGTGTATGGTAAAAACGCTCCCCAGTCAGTCAGTGTATGGCTAACTGCTCCCCAGTCAGTCAGTGTATGGCTAACTGCTCCCCAGTCAGTCAGTGTATGGCTAACTGCTCCCCAGTCAGTCAGTGTATGGCTAACTGCTCCCCAGTCAGTCAGTGTATGGTAAAACGCTCCCCAGTCAGTCAGTATATGGCTAACTGCTCCCCAGTCAGTCAGTGTATGGCTAACTGCTCCCCAGTCAGTCAGTGTATGGCTAACTGCTCCCCAGTCAGTCAGTGTATGGCTAACTGCTCCCCCAGTCAGTCAGTGTATGGCTAACTGCTCCCCAGTCAGTCAGTGTATGGCTAACTGCTCCCCAGTCAGTCAGTGGATGGCTAACTGCTCCCCAGTCAGTCAGTGTATGGCTAACTGCTCCCCAGTCAGTCAGTGTATGGCTAACTGCTCCCCCAGTCAGTCAGTGTATGGCTAACTGCTCCCCAGTCAGTCAGTGTATGGCTAACTGCTCCCCAGTCAGTCAGTGTATGGCTAACTGCTCCCCAGTCAGTCAGTGTATGGCTAACTGCTCCCCAGTCAGTCAGTGTATGGCTAACTGCTCCCCAGTCAGTCAGTGTATGGCTAACTGCTCCCCAGTCAGTCAGTGTATGGCTAACTGCTCCCCAGTCAGTCAGTGCTGCTATAGTCCCAGATTCTAGCCCTGTGGTTGAACCTGCTATAGTCCCAGATCATAACCCTGTGGTTGAACCTGCTATAGTCCCAGATCATAACCCTGTGGTTGACTCTGCTATAGTCCCAGATCATAACCCTGTGGTTGAACCTGCTATAGTCCCAGATCATAACCCTGTGGTTGACTCTGCTATAGTCCCAGATCATAACCCTGTGGTTGAACCTGCTATAGTCCCAGATCATAACCCTGTGGTTGAACCTGCTATAGTCCCAGATCATAACCCTGTGGTTGAACCTGCTATAGTCCCAGATCATAACCCTGTGGTTGAACCTGCTATAGTCCCAGATCATAACCCTGTGGTTGAACCTGCTATAGTCCCAGATCACAACCCTGTGGTTGACCCTGCTATAGTCCCAGATCATAACCCTGTGGTTGAACCTGCTATAGTCCCAGATCATAACCCTGTGGTTGACTCTGCTATAGTCCCAGATCATAACCCTGTGGTTGAACCTGCTATAGTCCCAGATCATAACCCTGTGGTTGACTCTGCTATAGTCCCAGATCATAACCCTGTGGTTGAACCTGCTATAGTCCCAGATCATAACCCTGTGGTTGAACCTGCTATAGTCCCAGATCATAACCCTGTGGTTGAACCTGCTATAGTCCCAGATCATAACCCTGTGGTTGAACCTGCTATAGTCCCAGATCATAACCCTGTGGTTGAACCTGCTATAGTCCCAGATCACAACCCTGTGGTTGACCCTGCTATAGTCCCAGATCATAACCCTGTGGTTGAACCTGCTATAGTCCCAGATCATAACCCTGTGGTTGAACCTGCTATAGTCCCAGATCATAACCCTGTGGTTGACCCTGCTATAGTCCCAGATCATAACCCTGTGGTTGACTCTGCTATAGTCCCAGATCATAACCCTGTGGTTGAACCTGCTATAGTCCCAGATCATAACCCTGTGGTTGAACCTGCTATAGTCCCAGATCATAACCCTGTGGTTGACCCTGCTATAGTCCCAGATCATAACCCTGTGGTTGACCCTGCTATAGTCCCAGATCATAACCCTGTGGTTGAACCTGCTATAGTCCCAGATCATAACCCTGTGGTTGAACCTGCTATAGTCCCAGATCATAACCCTGTGGTTGAACCTGCTATAGTCCCAGATCATAACCCTGTGGTTGAACCTGCTATAGTCCCAGATCATAACTCTGTGGTTGAACCTGCTATAGTCCCAGATCATAACCCTGTGGTTGACTCTGCTATAGTCCCAGATCATAACCCTGTGGTTGAACCTGCTATAGTCCCAGATCATAACCCTGTGGTTGACCCTGCTATAGTCCCAGATCATAACCCTGTGGTTGACTCTGCTATAGTCCCAGATCATAACCCTGTGGTTGAACCTGCTATAGTCCCAGATCATAACCCTGTGGTTGACCCTGTTATAGTCCCAGATCATAACCCTGTGGTTGACCCTGCTATAGTCCCAGATCATAACCCTGCGGAGCAGAGCAGAGCAGAATAGAACAAAACACATTGACAACAACAACAACAACAACAACAACACAGGGTTGACCAAGCTGTAGCATCTCCTGTTGATAGATTCAGTCATCTACCTAGATATAAATGTTCCTCCTAGAGCCAACCTTATTCTACACTACTAACCCATGGAGGTCAGGAATAGCATAAACATCTAGCAGCTATGCACCATATCAGTCTAACAAATGAACTATAATTCAGTACAGCACATTTTCTCAGCATTATAGTCATTAGCCAATTACATGGAATAGGGAATGATGAAATGATATGAACTACAGTACTGTGATATTATGTTATAATAGGGAATGATGAAATGATATGAACTACAGGACTGTGATATTATGTTATAATAGGGAATGATGAAATGATATGAACTACAGTACTGTGATATTATGTTATTTCGCGCAGAACTGCAGTGCAGATTTAAACATTTTATAGAATGTTGGACCACGTATCAGAGACTGAGATGCCGTGTCATATTCCATCATGACTTGCATTTGTGTAATTCACTTTTTTATAATCACCTTTTTATCTATGAATAACGTGGCTAATTAAATCCTGCCCTCTCTGAGCCAGAAGAGTATTGAAGGCCAGTACTGGTCTGCTGCCAGACCAGGAGACAGCGGTCCCAGAACCAACCAGTCAGACCAAGAGACAGGGGGCCCAGAACCAACCAGTCAGACCAAGAGACAGGGGGCCCAGAACCAACCAGTCAGACCAGGAGACAGGGGGCCCAGAACCAACCAGTCAGACCAGGAGACAGGGGTCCCAGAACCAACCAGTCAGACCAGGAGACAGCGTTCCCAGAACCAACCAGTCAGACCAGGAGACAGTGGTCCCAGAACCAACCAGTCAGACCAAGAGACAGGGGGCCCAGAACCAACCATTCAGACCAGGAGACAGGGGGCCCAGAACCAACCAGTCAGACCAGGAGACAGGGGGCCCAGAACCAACCAGTCAGACCAAGAGACAGGGGTCCCAGAACCAACCAGTCAGACCAGGAGACAGGGGTCCCAGAACCAACCAGTCAGACCAGGAGACAGGGGGCCCGTAACCAACCAGTCAGACCAGGAGACAGGGGGCCCAGAACCAACCAGTCAGACCAGGAGACAGGGGGCCCAGAACCAACCAGTCAGACCAGGAGACAGGGGGCCCAGAACCAACCAGTCAAACCAGGAGACAGGGGGCCCAGAACCAACCAGTCAGACCAAGAGACAGGGGGCCCAGAACCAACCAGTCAGACCAGGAGACAGGGGGCCCAGAACCAACCAGTCAGACCAGGAGACAGGGGTCCCAGAACCAACCAGTCAGATCAGGAGACAGGGGTCCCAGAACTAACCAGTCAGACCAAGAGACAGGGGGCCCAGATCCAACCAGTCAGACCAGGAGACAGGGGGCCCAGAACCAACCAGTCAGACCAGGAGACAGGGGGCCCAGAACCAACCAGTCAGACCAGGAGACAGGGGGCCCAGATCCAACCAGTCAGACCAGGAGACAGGGGGCCCAGAACCAACCAGTCAGACCAGGAGACAGGGGGCCCAGAACCAACCAGTCAGACCAGGAGACAGGGGTCCCAGAACCAACCAGTCAGACCAGGAGACAGGGGGCCCAGAACCAACCAGTCAGACCAGGAGACAGGGGGCCCAGAACCAACCAGTCAGACCAAGAGACAGGGGTCCCTGAACCAATCAGTCAGACCAGGAGACAGGGGGCCCAGAACCAACCAGTCAGACCAGGAGACAG
>NW_025534482.1:115000-155000 GCF_020615455.1 Coregonus clupeaformis | reverse complement strand
GAGGTGGGGGGTAGAGATACAGAGAGAGATACAGGGAGAGATACAGGGAGAGAGACAGGGAGGCAGGTAGAAGGAGAGGTGGGGGGTAGAGATACAGAGAGAGATACAGGGAGAGATACAGGGAGAGAGACAGGGAGGCAGGTAGAAGGAGAGGTGGGGGGTAGAGATACAGAGAGAGATACAGGGAGAGATACAGGGAGAGAGACAGGGAGGCAGGTAGAAGGAGAGGTGGGGGGTAGAGATACAGAGAGAGATACAGAGAGAGATACAGAGAGAGATACAGAGAGAGATACAGAGAGAGATACAGAGAGAGATACAGAGAGAGATACAGGGAGAGATACAGGGAGAGATACAGAGAGAGATACAGGGAGAGATAGGACCTTGTGAAGATGCTGGAGGAAACAGATACAAAAGTATCTATATCCACAGTAAAACGAGTCCTATATCGACATAACCTGAAAGGCCGCTCAGCAAGGAAGAAGCCACTGCTCCAAAACCGCTATAAAAAAGCCAGACTACGGTTTCCAACTGCACATGGGGACAAAGATCTTACTTTTTGGAGAATTGTCCTCTGGTCTGATAAAACAAAAATAGAACTGTTTGGCCATAATGACCATCGTTATGTTTGGAGGAAAAAGGGGGTCACTTGCAAGCCGAAGAACACCATCCCAACCGTGAAGCACGGGGGTGGCAGCATCATGCTGTGGGGGTGCTTTGCTGCAGGAGGGACTGGTGCACTTCACAAAATAGATGGCATCATGAGGAATGAAAATGATATGGATATATTGAAGCAACATCTCAAGACATCAGTCAGGAAGTTAAAGCTTGGTCGCAAATGGGTCTTCCAAATGGACAATGACTCCAAGCATACTTCCAATGTTGTGGCAAAATGGCTTAAAGACAACAAAGTCAAGGTATTGTAGTGGCCATCACAAAGCCCTGACCTCAATCCTATAGAACATTTATGGGCAGAACTGAAAAAGCGGGTGCGAGCAAGGAGGCCTACAAACCTGACTCAGTTACACCAGCTCTGTCAGGAGGAATGGGCCAAAATTCACCCAACTTATTGTGGGAAGCTTGTGGAAGGCTACCTGAAATGTTTGACCCAAGTTAAACAATTTAATGGCAACGCTACCAAATACTAATTGAGTGTATGTAAACTTCTGACCCACTGGGAATGTGATGAAATAAATAAAAGCTGAAATAAATCATTCTCTCTACTATTATACTATTATTCTATTATTCTGACATTTCGCATTCTTAAAATAAAGTGGTGATCCTAACTGACCTAAGACAGGGCATTTTTACTAGGATTAAATGTCAGGAGTTGTGAAAAACTGAGTTTAAATGCATTTGGCTAAGGTGTATGTAAATTTCCGACTTCAACTGTATAATATGCTTGGGGCCGTGTAGATCCATACCTTTTTGAAATGTGGTTCAATAATCATTCAAAGTGATACAGCTACAGAGCATTACAATGGCTTGAGACAATTATAGAAACATGTTAAATCATTTTACCTTCAACTTGACTCCACTTAATGTATACAAGGCATTGTTATATGGCACCCTATTCCCTATGTAGTGCACTACTTTTGACCAAGGCCCGTAGGACTCTATAGGGAACAGGGTACCATTGGGGACACAGCCATTAAGTCCTGTGGCCACCCCCACAGCATGTGACAGGAAAACGATCGTTCTGAAAGATGAATAGTGTTGTTCATCAAACGGTAAGAGAGCCGTTACAGCCTAATACCTGCCAGACACACTGAGCAGTTAACTACAGGTCTGGAATCAGATAACACTACTATTCATTAGGAGTGACTGCCAGACACACTGAGCAGTTAACTACAGGTCTGGAATCAGATAACACTACTATTCATTAGGAGTGACTGCCAGACACACTGAGCAGTTAACTACAGGTCTGGAATCAGATAACACTACTATTCATTAGGAGTGACTGCCAGACACACTGAGCAGTTAACTACAGGTCTGGAATCAGATAACACTACTATTCATTAGGAGTGACTGCCAGACACACTGAGCAGTTAACTACAGGTCTGGAATCAGATTACACTACTATTCATTAGGAGTGACTGCCAGACACACTGAGCAGTTAACTACAGGTCTGGAATCAGATAACACTACTATTCATTAGGAGTGACTGCCAGACACACTGAGCAGTTAACTACAGGTCTGGAATCAGATAACACTACTATTCATTAGGAGTGACTGCTGAATGCAGCCAACCTATACCCGAACACACACACCCTATGGATGACTGTGCTATGGCAGGGTGATACAGGAGTTTATGTCCTCCTTTTAGAGCAGAGCAGAGCAGGCCACAGTCACAAACATTAGACTCCTTTTAGAGCAGAGCAGAGCAGGCCACAGTCAGAAATAGTAGACTCCTTTTAGAGCAGAGCAGAGCAGGCCACAGTCACAAACAGTAGACTCCTTTTAGAGCAGAGCAGAGCAGGCCACAGTCAGAAACAGTAGACTCCTTTTAGAGCAGAGCAGGCCACAGTCAGAAACAGTAGACTCCTTTTAGAGCAGAGCAGGCCACAGTCAGAAACAGTAGACTCCTTTTAGAGCAGAGCAGAGCAGGCCACAGTCAGAAACAGTAGACTCCTTTTAGAGCAGAGCAGAGCAGGCCACAGTCAGAAACAGTAGACTCCTTTTAGAGCAGAGCAGAGCAGGCCACAGTCAGAAACAGTAGACTCATTTTAGAGCAGAGCAGAACAGGACACAGTCAAAAACAGTAGACTCCTTTTAGAGCAGAGCAGAGCAGGCCACAGTCAGAAACAGTAGACTCCTTTTAGAGCAGAGCAGAGCAGGCCACAGTCACAAACAGTAGACTCCTTTTTAGACGCAGAGCAGGCCACAGTCAGAAACAGTAGACTCCTTTTGAAAGAGCAGAGCAGGCCACAGTCAGAAACAGTAGACTCCTTTTAGAGGAGAGCAGAGCAGGCCACAGTCAGAAACAGTAGACTCCTTTTAGAGCAGAGCAGGCCACAGTCAGAAACAGTAGACTCCTTTTAGAGCAGCAGCGCCACAGTCAGAAACAGTAGACTCCTTTTAGAGCAGAGCAGGCCACAGTCAGAAACAGTAGACTCCTTTTAGAGCAGAGCAGGCCACAGTCAGAAACAGTAGACTCCTTTTAGAGCAGAGCAGGCCACAGTCAGAAACAGTAGACTCCTTTTAGAGCAGAGCAGAGCAGGCCACAGTCAGAAACAGTAGACTCCTTTTAGAGCAGAGCAGAGCAGGCCACAGTCAGAAACAGTAGACTCCATTCTCATTCATGGCTTCTGTCTTGGGTAGGCATTGGCCAGGCTTGTAGTGCAGGGGACTGTTCTGTAGTAGTGGATATTGGAAGAGCAATGACTGATGTTATTTCATTTTACATTTTAGTCATTTAGCAGACGCTCTTATCCAGAGCGACTTACAGTTAGTGAGTGCATACATACTTTTTTAATTTTTCATACTGGCCCCCCGTGGGAATCGAACCCACAACCCTGGCGTTGCAAACGCCATGCTCTACCAACTGAGCTACATCCCTGCCGGCCATTCCCTCCCCTACACTGGACGATGCTGGGCTAATTGTGCGCCGCCCCATGGGTCTCCCAGTCGCGGCCGGCCTTCGACAGAGCCTGGATTCTAACCAGGATCTCTAGTGGCACAGCTAGCACTGCGATGCAGCGCCTTAGACCACTGCGCCACTAATGTGTTATTATATTGAATAAGACTGTAATAAAGATAGAGTTAAGGTCATTGACGGTCATGTTAATACCCCTCTATACTAAGATATTCCAAGATCAGACTATAGTGTTACTGAAGGGATCTATTCTCTCGCCTTTTATTTTTTCCCCAATTACATTCACAACATGGATGGACTAATCATGTATTTGACATGCATGGATATTCATCCATCTGTCCAACCAACCGAACGACAAGGGTTTCTTCTTGCCCTTGTGAGAACATCATTCTACATCTTACCTCTGTTCCTTTCTACCTCAACATTCAAGTTATATGATGAGAACATTGATTGATTGTTTCTGTGGACAGGTGTCTTTTATACAGGTAACAAGCTGAGATTAGGAGCACTCCCTTTAAGAGTGTGCTCCTAATCTCAGCTCGTTACCTGTATAAAAGACACCTGGGAGCCAGAAATCTTTCTGATTGAGAGGGGGTCAAATACTTATTCCCCACTGTAGATAAAGTGACAAGGGTTTCTTTTTGCCCTTGTGAGAACATCATTCTACATCTTACCTCTGTTCCTTTCTACCTCAACATTCAAGTTGTATGGTGAGAACAACATGGAACGCCACTATGATTTATCTTCTACAGACCATAACTTCTCAAATCACTTCAGTTTTGAGATGTTGTTGTTGTCAGACAGAGTTAGATAAAGGCACCTTGTTTTTCCTCCTCTCTCGTCTTTTGGCTCTTATTCATCGCCACAGCAAGTTGTCTGCCTTTCTTCCACAGGGTTCATTATCATCAGCATTATTATCATTCATTATTGTAATCATCATTAGAATACATTATCATCTGTTTTTGTTGACTGCTGACCAGTCTTCCCTGATTACATTTCGAGATTTGAAAATGATTGACAATGTAGATACTGTTAGGTAGAGCTGGGACGATGAACCGTAAATGATGGACGCTGACCATACCGACCATTTATCGTGGGCATTCTGCTGATATCGTTCATTAGGATAAGTAGCCTATACTAGAGAAATGTGTTTGAAATAAAATAAGTTCATATTGGTGATTGTTAATGGAACAATTGATAGCTACACATTCAAACTGTGTGTGTAATTTAAATGTACATTAATCTTGTTCATTTTTCAATTTATAATTATCATATTAATTCAGTCAATTTATCGTTATCATATTAATTCAGTCAATTTGTAATTATCATATTAATTCAGTCAATTTATCGTTATCATATTAATTCAGTCAATTTATCGTTATCATATTAATTCAGTCAATTTGTAATTATCATATTAATTCAGCCAATTTATAATTATCATATTAATTCAGTCAATTTATCATTATCATATTAATTCAGCCAATTTATAATTATCATATTAATTCAGTCAATTTATAATTATCATATTAATTCAGTCAATTTATAATTATCATATTAATTCAGTCAATTTATCATTAGCATATTAATTCAGTCAATTTATCATTAGCATATTAATTAAGTCAATTTATCATTATCATATTAATTCAGCCGATTTATAAATATCATATTAATTCAGTCAATTTATAATTATCATATTAATTCAGTCAATTTATCGTTAGCATATTAATTCAGTCAATTTATCGTTAGCATATGAATTCAGTCAATTTATCATTATCATATTAATTCAGCCAATTTATCGCTATCATATTAATTCAGTCAATTTATCATTATCATATTAATTCAGCCAATTTATCGCTATCATATTAATTCAGCCAATTTATCGTTATCATATTAATTCAGTCGATATGGATTTTTGTCAGCCAGCTCTACTGTTGTGGCTTCTTGTACATTACAGTACTGACACACACACACACACACACACACACACACACACACACACACACACACACACACACACACACACACACACACACACACACACACACTTGTGTAGATTTCCATTCAGTGCTGTGAACTAAATTAATGCTTAATTGAGTGAGTAGTGTTGCTTTCTGGTTCATTGGTCATGTATGGAGACGTTTCAGCTCTACGGAAGCCTTCATTAACACTGTGTTCAGTTCATGGCAAAGAACGGCGCCGGAGAAGATGGCTGCCGTTTTACAGCCCTCTAACCAATTGTACTATTATGTGTGTTTTTCCGCGTTATTCGTAATTTATTTTGTACATAATGTTTCTGCCATCGTCTCTTATAACCAAAAAGAGCTTCTGGATATCAGGACAGCGATTACTCACCTCGTATTGGACGAAGATTTTTTCTTCAACAGGCGGCCGCGAATGATATCCTACAGACACCCGACAAGGCCCAAATCCCCGTCATTCGCACGAGGAAGAGTCGGAGATATCGTGGGCGTAGGTCGGGGTGCCTTGTGAGATCCGACGGCGAGCGAGTAAACTGCCTCTTCCATCAATCCTATTAGCCAATCTTCAATCATTGGAGAACAAATTGGATGACCTAAGATTGCGGTTATCCTACCAACGGGACATTAAAAACTGTAATATCTTATGTTTCACCGAGTCGTGGCTGAACGACTGACATGGATAACATACAGCTTGCGGGCTATACGCTACATCGGCAGGATAGAACGGCTGACTCGGTAAGACAAGGGGTGGCGGTCTGTGTATATTTGTAAACAACAGCTGGTGCACAAAATCAAATACTAAGGAAGTCTCGAGGTTTTGCTCGCCTGAGGTAGAGTATCTTATGATAAGCTGTAGACCACATTATTTACCAAGAGAGTTTTCATCTATATTTTTCATAGCTGTCTATTTACCACCACAAACCAATGCTGACATTAAGATTGCACTGAATGAGCTGTATAAGGCCATAAATCAACAGGAAAACGCTCATCCAGATGCAGCGCTCCTAGTGGCCGGGGACTTTAATGCAGGGAAACTTAAATCCGTTCTACCTAATTTCTACCAGCATGTTAAATGTGCAACCAGAGGGAAAAAACTCTAGACCACCTTTACTCCACACACAGAGACGCATACAAAGCTCTCCCTCGCCCTCCATTTGGCAAATCTGACCATAACTCTATCCTCCTGATCCCTGCTTATAAGCAAAAACTAAAGCAGGAAACACCAGTGACTCGGTTAATAAAAAAGTGGTCAGATGACGCAGATGCTAAGCTACAGGACTGTTTTGCTAGCACAGACTGGAACATGTTCGGGATTCTTCAGATAGCATTGAGGAGTACACCACATCAGTCACTGGCTTCATCAATAAGTGCATCGATGATGTTGTCCCCACAGTGACCGTACGTGCATACCCCAACCAGAAGCCATGGATTACAGGAAACATCCGCACTGAGCTAAAGGGTAGAGCTGCCGCTTTCAAGGAGCGGGACTCTAACCTGGACGCTTATAAGAAATCCCGCTATGCCCTCCGACGAACCATCAAACAGGCAAAGAGTCAATACAGGACTTAGATTGAATCGTACTACACTGGCTCTGCGCTCGTCGGATGTGGCAGGGCTTGCAAACTATTACAGACTATAAAGGGAAGCACAGCCGCGAGCTGCCCAGTGACACAAGACTTCCAGACAGAGCTAAACCACTTCTATGCTCAGCCTGAGGCAAGCAACACTGAAGCATGCATGAGAGCACCAGCTGTTCCGGGATGACTATGTGATCACGCTCTCCGTAGCCGATGTGAGTAAGACTTTTAAGCAGGTCAACATTCACAAGGCCGCAGGGCCAGACGGATTACCAGGACGTGTACTCCGAGCATGTGCTGGCCAACTGGCAAGTGTCTTCACTGACATTTTCAACATGTCCCTGACTGAGTCTGTAATACCAACATGTTTCAAGCAGACCACCATAGTCCCCGTGCCCAAGGACTCTAAGATAACCTGCCTAAATGACTACCGACCCGTAGCAGTGACGTCTGTAGCCATGAAGTGCTTTGAAAGGCTGGTCATGGCTCACATCAACAGCATTATCCCAGAAACCCTAGACCCACTCCAATTTGCATACCACCCCAACAGATCCACAGATGATGCAATCTCTATTGCACTCCACACTGCCCTTTCCCACCTGGACAAGAGGAACACCTACGTGAGAATGCTATTCATTGACTACAGCTCAGCATTCCAACACCATAGTGCCCTCAAAGCTCATCACTAAGCTAAGGATCCTGGGACTAAACACCTCCCTCTGCAACTGGATCCTGGACTTCCTGACGGGCCGCCCCCCAGGTGGTAAGGGTAGGTAACAACACATCTGCCACACTGATCCTCAACACGGGGGCCCCTCAGGGGTGCGTGCTCAGTCCCCCTCCTGTACTCCCTGTTCACCCATGACTGCATGGCCAGGCACGACTCCAACACCATCATTAAGTTTGCCGACGACACAACAGTGGTAGGCCTGATCACCGAAAAACGATGAGACAGCCTACAGGGAGGAGGTCAGAGACCTGGCCGTGTGCTGCCAGGATAACAACCTCTCCCTCAACGTGACCAAGACAAAGGAGATGATTGTGGACTACAGGAAAAAAAGAGGACTGAGCACGCCCCCATTCTCATCGACGGGGCTGTAGTGGAACAGGTTGAGAGCTTCAAGTTCCTTGGTGTCCACATCACCAACGAACTATCATGGTCCAAACACACCAAGACAGTCGTGAAGAGGGCACGACAAAGCCTATTCCCCCCTCAGGAGACTGAAAAGATTTGGCATGGGTCCTCAGATCCTCAAAAAAATTCTACAGCTGCACCATCGAGAGCATCCTGACTGGTTGCATCACCGCCTGGTATGGCAACTGCTTGGCCTCCGACCGCAAGGCACTACAGAGAGTAGTGCGTACGGCCCAGTACATCACTGGGGCCAAGCTTCCCTGCCATCCAGGACCTCTATACTCAGGCGGTGTCAGAGGAAGGCCCTCAAAATTGTCAAAGACTCCAGCCACCCTAGTCATAGACTGTTCTCTCTGCTACCGCACGGCAAGCGGTACCGGAGTGCCAAGTCTAGGTCCAAAATACTTCTCAACAGCTTCTACCCCCAAGCCATAAGACTCCTGAACAGCTAATCATGGCTAACCGGACTGTTTGCACTGCCCCCCCACCCCATCCTTTTACGCTGCTGCTACTCTGTTAATTATTTATGCATGGTCACTTTAACTCTACCCACATGTACATATTACTTCAACTACCTCAACTAGCCGGTGCCCCCGCACATTGACTCTGCACCGGTACCCCCTTGTATATATAGCCTCCCTACTGTTATTTTATTTTACTTCTGCTCTTTTTTTCTCAACACTTTTTATTTTTTATTTTTAACTTTTTTGTTAAAAATAAATGCACTGTTGGTTAAGGGCTGTAAGTAAGCATTTCACTGTAATGTCTGCACCTGTTGTATTCGGCGCATGTGGCCAATAAAATTTGATTTGATTTGATTTGATGGCAAGGTGCCAGCAGCCTTCATTAACACTGTGTTCAGTTCATGGCTAGGAGACAGTAGCATTTATTAACACTGTTGAATTCATGGCTAGGAGACAGGAGCATTTATTAACACTGTTGAATTCATGGCTAGGAGACAGTAGCATTTTGATGAGGCATCACATCACGGTATGTCTGTTGAAATGCATGTAGCCTTCAAAACAGAGACTGAATATCAAAGAGCAATGAATGAAAACACGCCAGATCAATCATTTGATTATTTCAAGTTTATTTTTTTCTCTAGACAATTTATTTCATTTTTAACACAAAACAACCAAGGCATTAAACAAAATAAAAAACACAAATCCAAAACCATAGGGAGATGTTTTCTTGATAAATGATAAGCTATTTCATGGCTATGATATTCTGTTATGTGCCCTTAAGGAAACACAAGAATCGTTCCCATATCTTTTTGGAGTATGTATTATTTTTCTCCAGCCTCTTTTCTAACATGATTTCATATGTTGTTTTTATCAACATATTCATCCACTCCGTGAACACTGGCTCATTAGACCTTTTCCAATGTTTCAGGACCAGCCTTAACACAGACACAATACCCTCAACACTGACACAGCTACTCATTCAAGGGTTTTTCTTTATTTTTACTATTTTCTACATTGTAGAATAATAGTGAAGACATCAAAACTATGAAATAACACATGGAATCATGTAGTAACCAAAAAAGTGTTAAACAAATCAAAATATATTTTATATTTGAGATTCTTCAAATAGCCACCCTTTGCCTTGATGACAGCTTTACACATGCTTGGCATTCTCTCAACCAGCTTCACCTGGAATGATTTTCCAACAGTCTTGAAGGAGTTCCCACATATGCTGAGCACTTGTTGGCTGCTTTTCCTTCACTCTGCCGTCCGACTCATCCCAAACCATCTCAATTTGGTTGAGGTTGGGGGATTGTGGAGGCCAGGTCATCTGATGCAGCACTCCATCACTCTCCTTCTTGGCGTATCGCTGCAGAATGCTGTGGTAGCCATGCTGGTTAAGTGTGCCTTGAATTCTAAATAAATCACTGACAGTGTCACCAGAAAAGCACCCCCACACCATCACACCTCCTCCTCCATGCTTCACGGTGGGAACTACACATGCGGAGATCATCCATTCACCCACACCGCGTCTCACAAAGACACAGCGGTTTGAACCAGAAATCTCCAATTTGGACTCCAGACCAAAGCTCAAATTTCCACCAGTCTAATGTCCATTGCTCGTGTTTCTTGGCCCAAGCAAGTCTCTTCTTCTTATTGGTGTCCTTTAGTAGTGGTTTCTTTGCAGCAATTCGACCATGAAGGCCTGATTCATGCAGTCTCCTCTGAACAGTTGATGTTGAAATGTGTCTGATACTTGAACTCTATGAAGCATTTATTTGGGCAGTTAACTCTAATGAACTTATCCTCAGCAGCAGAGGTAACTCTGGGTTTTCCTTTCCTGTGGCGGTCCTCATGAGAGCCAGTTTCATCATAGCGCTTGATGGTTTTTGCGACTGCGCTTGAAGAAACTTTAAAAGTTCTTCACATTTTCCATATTGACTGTCCTTCAAGTCTTAAAGTAATGATGGACTGTCGTTTCTCTTTGCTTATTTGAGCTGTTCTTGCCATAATATGGACTTGGTCTTTTATCAAATAGGGCTATCTTCTGTATACCACCCCTACCTTATCACAACACAACTGATTGGCTCAAACGCATTAAGATGGAAAGAAATTCCATAGATTAACTTTTAAGAAGGCACACCTGTTAATTGAAATGCATGCCAGGTGAATACCTCATGAAGCTGGTTGAGAGAATGCCAAGAGTGTGCAAAGCTGTCATCAAGGCAAAGGTTGGCTATTTGAAGAATCTCAAATATAAAATATATTTTGATTTGTTTAACACATTTTTGGTTACTACATGATTCCATATGTGTTATTTCATAGTTTTGATGTCTTCACTATTATTCCACAATGTAGAAAATAGTAAAAATAAAGAAAAACCCTGGAATGAGTAGGTGTGTCCAAACCTTTGACTGGTACTGTAGGTACAAAGCTTTTTTTAAATCCCATGAACACTGGCTTTATCACATATCACCTGACCTGTATAACCCTCCCTGTGTCCCTCCTAGCCTCCTGTATAACCCTCCCTGTGTCCCTCCCTAGCCTCCTGTATAACCCTCCCTGTGTCCCTCCTAGCCTCCTGTATAACCCTCCCTGTGTCCCTCCTAGCCTCCTGTATAACCCTCCCTGTGTCCCTCCTAGCCTCCTGTATAACCCTCCCTGTGTCCCTCCTAGCCTCCTGTATAACCCTCCCTGTGTCCCTCCTAGCCTCCTGTATAACCCTCCCTGTGTCCCTCCTAGCCTCCTGTATAACCCTCCCTGTGTCCCTCCCTAGCCTCCTGTATAACCCTCCCTGTGTCCCTCCTAGCCTCCTGTATCAACCCTCCCTGTGTCCCTCCTAGCCTCCTGTATAACCCCTCACTGTGTCCCTCCTAGCCTCCTGTATAACCCTCCCTGTGTCCCTCCCTAGCCTCCTGTATAACCCTCCCCTGTGTCCCTCCTAGCCTCCTGTATAACCCTCCCTGTGTCCCTCCTAGCCTCCTGTATAACCCTCCCTGTGTCCCTCCTAGCCTGTCCCTCTGAGCTTCCACAGCTCTGCCCTGTATAACCCTCCTAGCCTGTCCCGCTGAGCTTCCACACCTCTGCCCTGTATAACCCTCCTAGCCTGTCCCTCTGAGCTTCCACAGCTCTGCCCTGTATAACCCTCCTAGTCTGTCCCTCTGAGCTTCCACAGCTCTGCCCTGTATAACCCTCCTAGCCTGTCCCTCTGAGCTTCCACTGGGAGGCTGCTATTGCTTCCCCCTCTTCACCCCCATTTCACAATAAAGAAAATAAAATAAACAGGACTAACGTAGTGAATGATCAATGATCACTTTTCTATAGCACTTCCAAAAACAAACAAATACTCACCTACTGTTGTCAGGGTGTGCTCAACCCCACCCACCGACAGGAAAGACCGGGCCCGGCTGGGCATGTAACCGAGGTCACCCACAAACCCCAGGGTCAGTAGGCCTACAGGCTATGCTGTCTACTGCGGACATGGGAGGATCATTTAGACCCTCCGACTTACATTTAAGTCATTTAGCAGACGCTCTTATCCAGAGCAATTAGGGTTAAGTGCCTTGCTCAAGGGCACATTGACATATTTTTCACCTAGTCGGCTCGGGGATTAGAACCAGCGACCTTTCGGTTACTGGCACAACGCTCTTAACCACTAAGCTACCTGCCGACTTGAAAGCAAAAACACACTGTTTATAATCAACAGTCTAAATAAACAAGTCACGTGTTTCAGGTTTGAGCCCAGGGATCCCTTCATTGTGTAACTCAAAGTTAATTCGCTAACATTAGATTATTTCTTATTATTTGAATCATCCCCAAGATCTTTTGCCATTTTCCTTTTACCTATCCCTTCATTTTCCCGAGCTCCTATGTCCTTGTCCTCTGAAGTTTAGACATAGGAGCTCGGGAAAAAACAAAGGAGAAGTGAAAAGAAAATGGCAACAGAAAAGTGAGGAGAACAACATTGAACCTGGAATTAGAGATGGCGCCGCCCTGATATGACCTACTACATTATGGTCTAGGGTTTTCAACATGCAGTCTCATCATGTAGTCTCAAGACTAACAAGAAAAGTGGAAAGAGAATTTGATTGGAGGACAAAGTATTGTCCCCTGCCTCAGAAGACATCTACAGTAGCTAGGTTGAAGGATCAAGATATTACGTAAAGACCGAAAAATGTATGCGCTCACTAACTGTAAGTGGCTCTGGATAAGAGCGTCTGCTAAATGACTAAAATGTCGAATGTAAATGTTCCCAAAGTCCGCCACGTTTTTCTGCTCTTTGGATTTACTCCTGCATTGGTGATGGTCTTCGTCAGTCTGTCTGGGCTAGATTATCCTGTATGATGTCATCAGCTAGCTAGCAATGTGATCACATATCAATACTGCGTCCTGTTCATTGGGTCTGTACATGTGATCCCATATCAATACTCCGTCCTGTTCATTGGGTCTGTACATGTGATCCCATATCAATACTCCATCCTGTTCATTGGGTCTGTACATGTGATCCCATATCAATACTGCGTCCTGTTCATTGGGTCTGTACATGTGATCCCATATCAATACTGCGTCCTGTTCATTGGGTCTGTACATGTGATCCCATATCAATACTGCGTCCTGTTCATTGGGTCTGTACATGTGATCCCATATCAATACTCCATCCTGTTTATTGGGTCCTTACATGTGCTAGTCCAGATCATCTGTAAACTATGTGTACTCTGCTCTAGTCCTCTGTCCTCTTTTAATACAGTGTTCCTAACCCAAGTGTCTGTGTTGAATGTTTGTCCCGTCTCTCTTCATAGGGCGCTGTACCGTGTTAGTCATACTGTACTGTACCACTGTAGTAGAGTGGTAACCATGGTAGTCATACTGTACTGTACCACTGTAGTAGAGTGGTAACCATGGTAATCATACTGTACTGTACCACTGTAGTAGAGTGGTAACCATGGTAATCAAACTGTACTGTACCACTGTAGTAGAGTGGTAACCATGGTAATCATACTGTACTGTACCACTGTAGTAGAGTGGTAACCATGGTAATCATACTGTACTGTACCACTGTAGTAGAGTGGTAACCATGGTAGTCATACTGTACTGTACCACTGTAGTAGAGTGGTAACCATGGTAATCATACTGTACTGTACCACTGTAGAATAGTGGTAACCATGGTAATCATACTGTACTGTACCACTGTAGTAGAGTGTTAACCATGGTAACAATACTGTGCTGTACCACTGTAGTAGAGTGGTAACCGTGGTAATCATACTGTACTGTACCACTGTAGTAGAGTGGTAACCATGGTAATATACTGTACTGTACCACTGTGGTAGAGTGGTAACCATGGTAATAATACTCTACTGTACCACTGTAGTAGAGTGGTAACCATGGTAATAATACTGTACTGTACCACTGTGGTAGAGTGGTGACCATGGTAATAATACTGTACTGTACCACTGTGGTAGAGTGGTAACCATGGTAATCATACTGTACTGTACCACTGTGGTAGAGTGGTAACCATGGTAATCATACTGTACTGTCTCAATGGGTTGTGGGTTGTTTACCTCTATTTGTGTTGAATTAACTCTTCTTTCCATTTATTCCATGCCAAAACAGAAATTCATGATGAAGGTAAGTTCATTAGCGTCTGCTTCTCCCCTCCTGCTGTGGGTGTGTCTAAGGTCCCGTAGGAGCCCTGGCTCCTGGCGTCTCTACCCAACCCTGTTACCCCTACAGTATCTCCCTAATCCCACCTCCCTCCCCCTGGCTCCTGGCGTCTCTACCCAACCCTGTTACCCCTACAGTATCTCCCCTAATCACACACACCTCCCTCCCCCTGGCTCCTGGCGTCTCTACCCAACCCTGTTACCCCTACAGTATCTCCCTAATCCCACCTCCCTCCCCCTGGCTCCTGGCGTCTCTACCCAACCCTGTTACCCCTACAGTATCTCCCTAATCCCACCTCCCTCCCCTGGCTCCTGCGTCTCTACCCAACCCTGTTACCCCTACAGTATCTCCCTAATCCCACCTCCCTCCCCCTGGCTCCTGGCGTCTCTACCCAACCCTGTTACCTCTACAGTATCTCCCTAATCCCACCTCCTCCCCCCTGGCTCCTGGCGTCTCTACCCAACCCTGTTACCCCTACAGTATCTCCCTAATCCCACCTCCCTCCCCTGGCTCCCTGGCGTCTCTACCCAACCCTGTTACCCCTACAGTATCTCCCTAATCCCACCTCCCTCCCCCTGGCTCCTGGCGTCTCTACCCAACCCTGTTACCCCTACAGTATCTCCCCTAATCACACACACTCCCCCTGGCTCCTGGCGTCTCTACCCAACCCTGTTACCCCTACAGTATCTCCCTAATCCCACCCTCCCTCCCCCTGGCTCCTGGCGTCTCTCCCCCAACCCTGTTACCCCTACAGTATCTCCCTAATCCCACCTCCCTCCCCCCCTGGCTCCTGGCGTCTCTACCCAACCCTGTTACCCCTACAGTATCTCCCTAATCCCACCTCCCTCCCCCTGGCTCCTGGCGTCTCTACCCAACCCTGTTACCCCTACAGTATCTCCCTAATCACACACACCTCCCTCCCCCCTGGCTCCTGGCGTCTCTACCCAACCCTGTTACCCCTACAGTATCTCCCTAATCACACCTCCCCTCCCCCTGGCTCCTGGCGTCTCTACCCAACCCTGTTACCCCCTACAGTATCTCCCTAATCCCACCTCCCTCCCCTGGCTCTGGGCGTCTCTACCCAACCCTGTTACCCCTACAGTATCTCCCCTAATCCCACCTCCCTCCCCCCTGGCTCCTGGCGTCTCTACCCAACCCTGTTACCCCTACAGTATCTCCCTAATCCCACCTCCCTCCCCCTGGCTCCTGGCGTCTCTACCCAACCCTGTTACCCCCCTACAGTATCTCCCTAATCCCACCTCCCCTCCCCTGGCTCCTGGCGTCTCTACCCAACCCTGTTACCCCTACAGTATCTCCCCTAATCCCACCTCCCTCCCCCTGGCTCCTGGCGTCTCTACCCAACCCTGTTACCCCTACAGTATCTCCCTAATCCCACCTCCCTCCCCCCTGGCTCCTGGCGTCTCTACCCAACCCTGTTACCCCCTACAGTATCTCCCTAATCCCACCTCCCTCCCCCCTGGCTCCTGGCGTCTCTACCCAACCCTGTTACCCCTACAGTATCTCCCTAATCCCACCTCCCTCCCCCTGGCTCCTGGCGTCTCTACCCAACCCTGTTACCCCTACAGTATCTCCCTAATCCCACCTCCCTCCCCCTGGCTCCTTCACAGTCACATGGATGGAGTTTGACATGTGGAATGGATGGAAGCACAGTAGCAGGCTGTCTTTGTCAGACTAACCAGGCTGGGGGAAACACGTGCGTGCGTGTGTGTGTGTGTGTGTGTGTGTGTGTGTGTGTGTGAGAGCAGGCGTGTGTGAATGTGGCTGTGTCAGCCTGACTAGGCTGGGATGGAGGAGGGGCTGTAATTAGATGAAGACATGCCAGTCTAACCAGAGTACTGTAGTTGGATGAAGACATGCCAGTCTAACCAGAGTACTGTAGTTAGATGAAGACATGCCAGTCTAACCAGAGTACTGTAGTTAGATGAAGACCTGCCAGTCTAACCCAGAGTACTGTAGTTAGATGAAGACATGCCAGTCTAACCAGAGTACTGTAGTTAGATGAAGACATGCCAGTCTGACCAGAGTACTGTAGTTAGATGAAGACATGCCAGTCTAACCAGAGTACTGTAGTTAGATGAAGACATGCCAGTCTAACAGAGTACTGTAGTTAGATGAAGACATGCCAGTCTAACCAGAGTACTGTAGTTAGATGAAGACATGCCAGTCTAACCAGAGTACTGTAGTTAGATGAGGACATGCCAGTCTAACCCAGAGTACTGTAGTTAGATGAAGACATGCCAGTCTAACCAGAGTACTGTAGTTAGATGAAGACATGCCAGTCTAACCAGAGTACTGTAGTTAGATGAAGACATGCCAGTCTAACCAGAGTACTGTAGTTAGATGAAGACATGCCAGTCTAACCAGAGTACTGTAGTTAGATGAAGACATGCCAGTCTAGCCAGACTACTGTAGTTAGATGAAGACATGCCAGTCTAACCAGAGTACTGTAGTTAGATGAAGACATGCCAGTCTAACCAGAGTACTGTAGTTAGATGAAGACATGCCAGTCTAACCAGAGTACTGTAGTTAGATGAAGACATGCCAGTCTAACCAGAGTACTGTAGTTAGATGAAGACATGCCAGTCTAACCAGACTACTGTATTTAGATGAAGACATGCCAGTCTAACCAGACTACTGTAGTTAGATGGAGACATGCCAGTCTAACCAGAGTACTGTAGTTAGATGAAGACATGCCAGTCTAACCAGACTACTGTAGTTAGATGAAGACATGCCAGTCTAACCAGAGTACTGTAGTTAGATGAAGACATGCCAGTCTAACCAGAGTACTGTAGTTAGATGAAGACATGCCAGTCTAACCAGACTACTGTAGTTAGATGAAGACATGCCAGTCTAACCAGACTACTGTAGTTAGATGAAGACATGCCAGTCTAACCAGACTACTGTAGTTAGATGAAGACATGCCAGTCTAACCAGAGTACTGTAGTTAGATGAAGACATGCCAGTCTAACCAGACTACTGTAGTTAGATGAAGACATGCCAGTCTAACCAGACTACTGTAGTTAGATGAAGACATGCCAGTCTAACCAGACTACTGTAGTTAGATGAAGACATGCCAGTCTAACTAGAGTACTGTAGTTAGATGAAGACATGCCAGTCTAACCAGAGTACTGTAGTTAGATGAAGACATGCCAGTCTAACCAGAGTACTGTAGTTAGATGAAGACATGCCAGTCTAACCAGACTACTGTAGTTAGATGAAGACATGCCAGTCTAACCAGAGTACTGTAGTTAGATGAAGACATGCCAGTCTAACCAGAGTACTGTAGTTAGATGAAGACATGCCAGTCTAACCAGAGTACTGTAGTTAGATGAAGACATGCCAGTCTAACCAGAGTACTGTAGTTAGATGAAGACATGCCAGTCTAACCAGAGTACTGTAGTTAGATGAAGACATGCCAGTCTAACCAGACTACTGTAGTTAGATGAAGACATGCCAGTCTAACCAGAGTACTGTAGTTAGATGAAGACATGCCAGTCTAACCAGACTACTGTAGTTAGATGAAGACATGCCAGTCTAACCAGACTACTGTAGTTAGATGAAGACATGCCAGTCTAACCAGACTACTGTAGTTAGATGAAGACATGCCAGTCTAACCAGAGTACTGTAGTTAGATGAAGACATGCCAGTCTAACCAGAGTACTGTAGTTAGATGAAGACATGCCAGTCTAACCAGAGTACTGTAGTTAGATGAAGACATGCCAGTCTAACCAGACTACTGTAGTTAGATGAAGACATGCCAGTCTAACCAGAGTACTGTAGTTAGATGAAGACATGCCAGTCTAACCAGAGTACTGTAGTTAGATGAAGACATGCCAGTCTAACCAGAGTACTGTAGTTAGATGAAGACATGCCAGTCTAACCAGACTACTGTAGTTAGATGAAGACATGCCAGTCTAACCAGAGTACTGTAGTTAGATGAAGACATGCCAGTCTAACCAGACTACTGTAGTTAGATGAAGACATGCCAGTCTAACCAGAGTACTGTAGTTAGATGAAGACATGCCAGTCTAACCAGAGTACTGTAGTTAGATGAAGACATGCCAGTCTAACCAGAGTACTGTAGTTAGATGAAGACATGCCAGTCTAACCAGAGTACTGTAGTTAGATGAAGACATGCCAGTCTAACCCAGACTACTGTAGTTAGATGAAGACATGCCAGTCTAACCAGACTACTGTAGTTAGATGAAGACATGCCAGTCTAACCAGAGTACTGTAGTTAGATGAAGACATGCCAGTCTAACCCAGAGTACTGTAGTTAGATGAAGACATGCCAGTCTAACCAGAGTACTGTAGTTAGATGAAGACATGCCAGTCTAACCAGAGTACTGTAGTTAGATGAAGACATGCCAGTCTAACCAGAGTACTGTAGTTAGATGAAGACATGCCAGTCTAACCAGAGTACTGTAGTTAGATGAAGACATGCCAGTCTAACCAGAGTACTGTAGTTAGATGAAGACATGCCAGTCTAACCAGAGTACTGTAGTTAGATGAAGACATGCCAGTCTAACCAGAGTACTGTAGTTAGATGAAGACATGCCAGTCTAACCAGAGTACTGTAGTTAGATGAAGACATGCCAGTCTAACCAGAGTACTGTAGTTAGATGAAGACATGCCAGTCTAACCAGAGTACTGTAGTTAGATGAAGACATGCCAGTCTAACCAGAGTACTGTAGTTAGATGAAGACATGCCAGTCTAACCAGAGTACTGTAGTTAGATGAAGACATGCCAGTCTAACCAGAGTACTGTAGTTAGATGAAGACATGCCAGTCTAACCAGAGTACTGTAGTTAGATGAAGACATGCCAGTCTAACCAGAGTACTGTAGTTAGATGAAGACATGCCAGTCTAACCAGAGTACTGTAGTTAGATGAAGACATGCCAGTCTAACCAGAGTACTGTAGTTAGATGAAGACATGCCAGTCTAACCAGAGTACTGTAGTTAGATGAAGACATGCCAGTCTAACCAGAGTACTGTAGTTAGATGAAGACATGCCAGTCTAACCAGAGTACTGTAGTTAGATGAAGACATGCCAGTCTAACCAGAGTACTGTAGTTAGATGAAGACATGCCAGTCTAACCAGAGTACTGTAGTTAGATGAAGACATGCCAGTCTAACCAGAGTACTGTAGTTAGATGAAGACATGCCAGTCTAACCAGACTACTGTAGTTAGATGAAGACATGCCAGTCTAACCAGAGTACTGTAGTTAGATGAAGACATGCCAGTCTAACCAGAGTACTGTAGTTAGATGAAGACATGCCAGTCTAACCAGAGTACTGTAGTTAGATGAAGACATGCCAGTCTAACCAGAGTACTGTAGTTAGATGAAGACATGCCAGTCTAACCAGAGTACTGTAGTTAGATGAAGACATGCCAGTCTAACCAGAGTACTGTAGTTAGATGAAGACATGCCAGTCTAACCAGAGTACTGTAGTTAGATGAAGACATGCCAGTCTAACCAGAGTACTGTAGTTAGATGAAGACATGCCAGTCTAACCAGAGTACTGTAGTTAGATGAAGACATGCCAGTCTAACCAGAGTACTGTAGTTAGATGAAGACATGCCAGTCTAACCAGAGTACTGTAGTTAGATGAAGACATGCCAGTCTAACCAGAGTACTGTAGTTAGATGAAGACATGCCAGTCTAACCAGAGTACTGTAGTTAGATGAAGACATGCCAGTCTAACCAGAGTACTGTAGTTAGATGAAGACATGCCAGTCTAACCAGAGTACTGTAGTTAGATGAAGACATGCCAGTCTAACCAGAGTACTGTAGTTAGATGAAGACATGCCAGTCTAACCAGAGTACTGTAGTTAGATGAAGACATGCCAGTCTAACCAGAGTACTGTAGTTAGATGAAGACATGCCAGTCTAACCAGAGTACTGTAGTTAGATGAAGACATGCCAGTCTAACCAGAGTACTGTAGTTAGATGAAGACATGCCAGTCTAACCAGAGTACTGTAGTTAGATGAAGACATGCCAGTCTAACCAGAGTACTGTAGTTAGATGAAGACATGCCAGTCTAACCAGAGTACTGTAGTTAGATGAAGACATGCCAGTCTAACCAGAGTACTGTAGTTAGATGAAGACATGCCAGTCTAACCAGACTACTGTAGTTAGATGAAGACATGCCAGTCTAACCAGACTACTGTAGTTAGATGAAGACATGCCAGTCTAACCAGAGTACTGTAGTTAGATGAAGACATGCCAGTCTAACCAGAGTACTGTAGTTAGATGAAGACATGCCAGTCTAACCAGAGTACTGTAGTTAGATGAAGACATGCCAGTCTAACCAGACTACTGTAGTTAGATGAAGACATGCCAGTCTAACCAGAGTACTGTAGTTAGATGAAGACATGCCAGTCTAACCAGAGTACTGTAGTTAGATGAAGACATGCCAGTCTAACCAGAGTACTGTAGTTAGATGAAGACATGCCAGTCTAACCAGACTACTGTAGTTAGATGAAGACATGCCAGTCTAACCAGAGTACTGTAGTTAGATGAAGACATGCCAGTCTAACCAGAGTACTGTAGTTAGATGAAGACATGCCAGTCTAACCAGAGTACTGTAGTTAGATGAAGACATGCCAGTCTAACCAGAGTACTGTAGTTAGATGAAGACATGCCAGTCTAACCAGAGTACTGTAGTTAGATGAAGACATGCCAGTCTAACCAGAGTACTGTAGTTAGATGAAGACATGCCAGTCTAACCAGAGTACTGTAGTTAGATGAAGACATGCCAGTCTAACCAGAGTACTGTAGTTAGATGAAGACATGCCAGTCTAACCAGAGTACTGTAGTTAGATGAAGACATGCCAGTCTAACCAGACTACTGTAGTTAGATGAAGACATGCCAGTCTAGCCAGAGTACTGTAGTTAGATGAAGACATGCCAGTCTAACCAGAGTACTGTAGTTAGATGAAGACATGCCAGTCTAACCAGAGTACTGTAGTTAGATGAAGACATGCCAGTCTAACCAGAGTACTGTAGTTAGATGAAGACATGCCAGTCTAACCAGAGTACTGTAGTTAGATGAAGACATGCCAGTCTAACCAGAGTACTGTAGTTAGATGAAGACATGCCAGTCTAACCAGAGTACTGTAGTTAGATGAAGACATGCCAGTCTAACCAGAGTACTGTAGTTAGATGAAGACATGCCAGTCTAACCAGAGTACTGTAGTTAGATGAAGACATGCCAGACTAACCAGAGTACTGTAGTTAGATGAAGACATGCCAGTCTAACCAGAGTACTGTAGTTAGATGAAGACATGCCAGTCTAACCAGAGTACTGTAGTTAGATGAAGACATGCCAGTCTAACCAGAGTACTGTAGTTAGATGAAGACATGCCAGTCTAACCAGAGTACTGTAGTTGGATGAAGACATGCCAGTCTAACCAGAGTACTGTAGTTAGATGAAGACATGCCAGTCTAACCAGAGTACTGTAGTTAGATGAAGACATGCCAGTCTAACCAGAGTACTGTAGTTAGATGAAGACATGCCAGTCTAACCAGAGTACTGTAGTTAGATGAAGACATGCCAGTCTAACCAGAGTACTGTAGTTAGATGAAGACATGCCAGTCTAACCAGAGTACTGTAGTTAGATGAAGACATGCCAGTCTAACCAGAGTACTGTAGTTAGATGAAGACATGCCAGTCTAACCAGAGTACTGTAGTTAGATGAAGACATGCCAGTCTAACCAGAGTACTGTAGTTAGATGAAGACATGCCAGTCTAACCAGAGTACTGTAGTTAGATGAAGACATGCCAGTCTAACCAGAGTACTGTAGTTAGATGAAGACATGCCAGTCTAACCAGAGTACTGTAGTTAGATGAAGACATGCCAGTCTAACCAGAGTACTGTAGTTAGATGATGTCATGCCAGTCTAACCAGAGTACTGTAGTTAGATGAAGACATGCCAGTCTAACCAGACTACTGTAGTTAGATGAAGACATGCAAGTCTAACCAGAGTACTGTAGTTAGATGAAGACATGCCAGTCTAACCAGAGTACTGTAGTTAGATGAAGACATGCCAGTCTAACCAGACTACTGTAGTTAGATGAAGACATGCCAGTCTAACCAGAGTACTGTAGTTAGATGAAGACATGCCAGTCTAACCAGAGTACTGTAGTTAGATGAAGACATGCCAGTCTAACCAGAGTACTGTAGTTAGATGAAGACATTCCAGTCTAACCAGAGTACTGTAGTTAGATGAAGACATGCCAGTCTAACCAGAGTACTCTAGTTAGATGAAGACATGCCAGTCTAACCAGACTACTGTAGTTAGATGAAGACATGCCAGTCTAACCAGACTACTGTAGTTAGATGAAGACATGCCAGTCTAACCAGACTACTGTAGTTAGATGAAGACATGCCAGTCTAACCAGACTACTGTAGTTAGATGAAGACATGCCAGTCTAACCAGAGTACTGTAGTTAGATGAAGACATGCCAGTCTAACCAGACTACTGTAGTTAGATGAAGACATGCCAGTCTAACCAGAGTACTGTAGTTAGATGAAGACATGCCAGTCTAACCAGACTACTGTAGTTAGATGAAGACATGCCAGTCTAACCAGAGTACTGTAGTTAGATGAAGACATGCCAGTCTAACCAGACTACTGTAGTTAGATGAAGACATGCCAGTCTAACCAGACTACTGTAGTTAGATGAAGACATGCCAGTCTAACCATACTACTGTAGTTAGATGAAGACATGCCCGTCTAACCAGACTACTGTACAGCACAATACATAGAAGCCCATAATGACATGTCATATGTCTGTCTGTCTGTCTGTCTGTCTGTCTGTCTGTCTGTCTGTCTGTCTGTCTCCTGTCTGTCTGTCTGTCTGTCTGTCTGTCTGTCTGTCTGTCTGTCTGTCAGAACAGGGTTAGAGGAGATCAAACCAGGTTTTATTGCGTAACTGGGAAGCCCTCTGATGCCCTTTTGAAGTCCAGAGCCCTGTAAGGTCATCAAACACATAGGGGGAATAGAAACAGAAATATGCATCACAGAGAGAGAGGGGGTATCCACAATGTAACTCAGCATTAAGACACTGTAGGTCAGGCTTACTAGGATTATCTGTAATGTACATTACTGAGCACTGTGGTCCCAGGACTAGAGGTATCTGTTTTTATAGAAGAAGATTGACTGGAATTTATATTTTAGACCCAGAAATACTTACTTCAGAAAGTATTCACACCCCTAAGACTTTTAGCACATGTAGTTAGTTGTGTTACAGCCTGCATTTAAAATTACTTTTTTGGTCACTGGCCTACAAACAATTCCCCACAATGTCAAAGTCGAATTATGTTTTTTGAAATGTTTACAAATTAATTAAAAATGAAAAGCTGAAATGTCTCGAGTCAATAAGTATTCAACCCCTTTGTTATGGCAAGGCTAAATAAGTTCAGGAGTACACATGGACTCACTCTGTGCGCTCCACACTTGGGTTGAATGGCGGGAACCCGGTTGATGAGATTTACCGGGATTTACCGGGATTTACCGCCCAAAACCACTCCCCTTTCCCGGGATAAATAACTGCGAGAAACCGATAAATGATAATAAATTATTTATATGAATAGCATGGCGTGAAATGGACCTGTTAAATGATATACAATGTCTAAATCTGTCTTCTCTATGGCCTCTGCATGATGAATCATCAACGCTCAGGGTGGGGACAGACAGCCCATCTCAGTATGGAAAGCAGTTCACAATGCATGTAGACCTATCATCTCATGGTAACAATGCATGTAGACCTATCATCTCATGGTAACAATGCATGTAGACCTATCATCTCATCATGGTAACAATGCATGTATACCTATCATCTCATCATGGTAACAATGCATGTAGACCTATCATCTCATGGTAACAATGCATGTAGACCTATCATCTCATGGTAACAATGCATGTAGACCTATCATCTCATCATGGTAACAATGCATGTAGACCTATCATCTCATGGTAACAATGCATGTAGACCTATCATCTCACCATGGTAACAATGCATGTAGACCTATCATCTCATCATGGTAACAATGCATGTAGACCTATCATCTCATGGTAACAATGCATGTAGACCTATCATCTCACCATGGTAACAATGCATGTAGACCTATCACCTCATCATGGTAACAATGCATGTAGACCCATCATCTCATCATGGTAACAATGCATGTAGACCTATCATCTCATCATGGTAACAATGCATGTAGACCTATCATCTCATCATGGTAACAATGCATGTAGACCTATCATCTCACCATGGTAACAATGCATGTAGACCTATCATCTCCTCATGGTAACAATGCATGTAGACCTATCACCTCATCATGGTAACAATGCATGTAGACCTATCATCTCACCATGGTAACAATGCATGTAGACCTATCATCTCATCATGGTAACAATGCATGTAGACCTATCATCTCATCATGGTAACAATGCATGTAGACCTATCATCTCATCATGGTAACAATGCATGTAGACCTATCATCTCACCATGGTAACAATGCATGTAGACCTATCATCTCATCATGGTAACAATGCATGTAGACCTATCATCTCATCATGGTAACAATGCATGTAGACCTATCATCTCACCATGGTAACAATGCATGTAGACCTATCATCTCATCATGGTAACAATGCATGTAGACCTATCATCTCACCATGGTAACAATGCATGTAGACCTATCATCTCATCATGGTAACAATGCATGTAGACCTATCATCTCACCATGGTAACAATGCATGTAGACCTATCACCTCATCATGGTCACTTTGTTTCTTGTGACAGGTAGGCCTGCATTTTCTGCAGCATGGTCTATTCTACAGTAATATAAAGACTGAATGCACGTCTAATTTACCCATCTCCCTCTGACTTTCAGGGGTCACCTTATTTTTTAACTGTAAAGATATTTTTTTTTAAATTGCAGCTGCAGAGTTTAAAACAGCCTATCACTTGAATATCATTGGAGTTGATGGAGAGAGAGCAAGACAGAGAGTGCTTGTGCGTGCACTGATTTAAAATGATTCAAAATAACTGAGTGGTTATCACGTTCGCCTCACATGCGAAAGGTCCCCGGTTCAAAACCGGGCGGAAACAGACATCTCTGAAACATTAGAGGAGAACATTCCTTTTCATGAGTGCCTCGTGATGGGAATTCATTTAAATGCAAAGAAAATCAGTAAAATTCTGTTTACTCCTTGTAGACTCTTCAACTAGCAGTTTCCGTAGTGTAGCGGTTATCACGTTTGACTCAACTGCTCTAGGTCCCTTTTTCAAAACCGTGCGGAAGCAGAGACCTCTGAGACATAAAGGAAAACTCTGTGTTTTATGTGCTCCTCATTATGGGAACGCAAATACATGCAAAGAATATAAGTAAAATTCTATATACTCATTGTAGTTCTTTTAACATGTAGTGTAGTGGTTATCACGTTTTCCTCACACGCGAAAGGTCCCCGGTTCAAAACCGGGTGGAAACAGACATCTCTGAAACATTAGAGGAGAACATTCCTTTTCATGAGTGCCTCGTGATGGGAATTCATTTAAATGCAAAGAAAATCAGTAAAATTCTGTTTACTCCTTGTAGACTCTTCAACTAGCAGTTTCCGTAGTGTAGCGGTTATCACGTTTGACTCAAACGTTCTAGGTCCCTGTTTCAAAACTGTGCGGAAGCAGAGACTTCTGAGACATAAAGGAAAACTCTGTGTTTTAAGTGCTCCTCATTATGGGAACGCAAATACATGCAAATAATATAAGTACAATTCTATATACTCATTGTAGTTTTTTAAACATGTAGTTTCCGTAGTGTAGTGGTTATCACGTTCGCCTCACACGCGAAAGGTCCCTGGTTCAAAACCGGGCGGAAACAGACATCTCTGAAGCAGTAGAGGAGAACATTCCTTTTCATGAGTGCCTCGTTTTGGGAATTCATTTAAATGCAAAGAAAATCAGTAAAATTCTGTTTACTCCTTGTAGACTCTTCAACTAGCAGTATCCGTAGTGTAGCGGTTATCACGTTTGACTCAACCGCTCTCGGTCCCTGTTTCAAAACCGTGCGGAAGCAGAGACCTCTGAGACATAAAGGAAAACTCTGTGTTTTATGTGCTCCTCATTATGGGAACGCAAATACATGCAAAGAATATAAGTAAAATTCTATATACTCATTGTAGTTTTTTTTAATGTAGGTTCCGTAGTGTAGTGGTTATCACGTTCGCCTCACATGCGAAAGGTCCCCGGTTCAAAACCGGGCGGAAACAGACATCTCTGAAACATTAGAGGAGAACATTCCTTTTCATGAGTGCCTCGTGATGGGAATTCATTTAAATGCAAAGAAAATCAGTAAAATTCTGTTTACTCCTTGTAGACTCTTCAACTAGCAGTTTCCGTAGTGTAGCGGTTATCACGTTTGACTCAACTGCTCTAGGTCCCTTTTTCAAAACCGTGCGGAAGCAGAGACCTCTGAGACATAAAGGAAAACTCTGTGTTTTATGTGCTCCTCATTATGGGAACGCAAATACATGCAATGAATATAAGTAAAATTCTATATACTCATTGTAGTTCTTTTAACATGTAGTGTAGTGGTTATCACGTTCGCCTCACACGCGAAAGGTCCCCGGTTCAAAACCGGGCGGAAACAGACATCTCTGAAACATTAGAGGAGAACATTCCTTTTCATGAGTGCCTCGTTATGGGAATTCATTTAAATGCAAAGAAAATCAGTAAAATTCTGTTTACTCCTTGTAGACTCTTCAACTAGCAGTTTCCGTAGTGTAGCGGTTATCACGTTTGACTCAACCGCTCTAGGTCCCTGTTTCAAAACCGTGCGGAAGCAGAGACCGCTGACACATACAAGACGTAACAGAAAACTCTGCGTATTATGGGAATGCAAATACATGCAAAGAATATAAGAACAATTCTATATACTCATTGTAGTTGTTTAAACGCGTAGTTTCAGTAGTGTAGTGGTTATCACGTTCGCCTCAAACGCGAAAGGTCCCCTGTTCAAAACCTGGCGGAAACAGACATCTCTGAAGCAGTAGAGGAGAACATTCCTTTTCATGAGTGCCTCGTTATGGGAATTCATTTAAATGCAAAGAAAATCAGTAAAATTCTGTTTACTCCTTGTAGACTCTTCAACTAGCAGTTTCCGTAGTGTAGCGGTTATCACGTTTGACTCAACCGCTCTAGGTCCCTGTTTCAAAACCGTGCGGAAGCAGATACCTCTGAGACATAAAGGAAAACTCGGTGTTTTATGTGCTCCTCATTATGGGAACGCAAATACATGCAAAGAATATAAGTAAAATTCTATATACTCATTGTAGTTTTTTTAACATGTAGTTTCCATAGTGTAGTGGTTATCACGTTCGCCTCACACGCAAAAGGTCCCCGGTTCAAAACTGGGCGGAAACAGACATCTCTGAAACATTAGAGGAGAACATTCCTTTTCATGAGTGCCTCGTGATGGGAATTCATTTAAATGCATAGAAAATCAGTAAAATTCTGTTTACTCCTTGTAGACTCTTCAACTAGCAGTTTCCGTAGTGTAGCGGTTATCACGTTTGACTCAACCGCTCTAGGTCCCTGTTTCAAAACCCTGCGGAAGCAGGGTGATTCAAAATGATTCAAAATGCATCCAAAATAGATAATCTAGATTGATATATAGCCCTGTATACAGCTGTGGAAAAAATTAAGAGACCACTGCAAATTGTTCTTAAATCAGCATCTCTACATGTATGACAGCCATTCCATTCCAGTGTCTGTTGAATTCCAACACAGGCACATCTCATTCTACTGAATTAGGTACTGATTAGGTGATCACCTGAACCAAATCTTATTTAACGAGGAAAAGTATAAAAACCACTGCTGTGGTCATCACTATCCTCTTGCAATAGGACCAGCTGGATGGCAAAAACAGTGCTTATAGTACCTCAAAAGTAATATTAATCAAAAAATAACTATTGACCATGCCAAAAGAGTTGAAAAGGAACATTTTGAGTGAGGAAAAGAAGGGTTCAATTCTGGCTTTACTGGCAGAGGGATACAGTGAGCGTCAGGTTGCTTCCATCCTTAAAATTTCAAAGATGGCGGTTCATAAGAACAAGGTCAAGCAGCGGACATTGGGGACAACAAAGCTACAGACCGGCAGAGGGCAAAAACGACTCTCTACTGACCGGGATGACCGCCAACTCATTTGAATGTCACTCAACAACCGTAGGATGACATCAAGTGACCTACAAAAAGAATGGCAAATGGCAGCTGGGGTGAAGTGCATGGCGAGGACGGTTCGAAACAGGCTCCTAGGGGCAGGGCTGAAGTTGTGCAAAGCTAGAAAAAAGCCCTTCATCAAATGAGAAGCAAAGAAGAGCCAGGCTGAGGTTTGCAAAAGACAATTAGGATTGGGCCGTAGAGGACTGGAGTAAGGTCATCTTCTCTGATGAGTCCAATTTTCAGCTTTGCCCAACACCTGGTAATCTAATGGTTAGACTGAGACCTGGAGAGGCCTACAAGCCACAATGTCTCGCACCCACTGTGAAATTTGGTGGAGGATCGGTGATGATCTGGGGGTGCTTCAGCAAGGCTGGAATCGGGCAGATTTGTCTTTGTGAAGGACGCATGAATCAAGCCACGCACAAGGTTGTCCTGGAAGAAAACTTTGCTTCCTTTTGCTCTGACATTGTTCCCCAACTCTGAGGATTGTTTTTTCCAGCAGGACAATGTGCCATGCCACACAGCCAGGTCAATCAAGGTGTGGATGGAGGACCACCAGATCAAGACCCTGTCATGGCTGGCCCAATCTCCAGACCTGAACCCCATTGAAAACTTCTGGAATGTGATCAAGAGGAAGATGGATGGTCACAAGCCATCAAACAAAGCCGAGCTGCTTGAATCTTTGCGCCAGGAGTGGCATAAAGTCACCCAACATCAATGTGAAAGACTGGTGGAGAGCATGCCAAGATGCATGAAAGCTGTGATTGAAAATCAGGGTTATTCCACCAAATATTAATTTAAAAATGAACATGAACTTATTTTCTTTGCATTATTCGAGGTCTGACAACACTGCATATTTTTTGTTATTTTGACCAGTTGTCATTTTCTGCAAATAAATGCTCTAAATGACAATATTTTTATTTGGAATTTGGGAGAAATGTTGTCAGTAGTTTATAGAATAAAACAAAAATGTTATTTTTACCCAAACACATACCTATCAATAGTAAAACCAGAGAAACTGATAATTTTGCAGTGGTCTCTTAATTCTTTCCGCAGCTGTATAGATGTCCTATCTTAACTCTTTCAGGTAATAAATCCCATGCAGTATTAGCCTCATATTTAGCTAATTAATGATTGGTAATGCATAATAAGCTTCTAACTTATAGCATCGGTATCTTGCGCAATACGCACGGACCTGTGCTCCGCTGGCCTCTCTCTTTAAAAAACGCTCCTTAGCTCTTGGAGTCCCACGCAGGAAAAGCTAGACTAGAATAGCTTTCTGGACATCATTTTTTTTAGCATTTCTTATACCAATAGACTATTCGAAGAGGGACCAAGCTCTTGTTTGCTGAATGTTAAATACAGCAGCCAATAGAACTCACAGGTAGTTTGAAAGAAGAGTGAACACGCGATGGCGGTAGGTTACAGAAGTTATTTATTCAGACCCATAACCATTCAATCTTTGTGAAGTGAAAGCCTTCTGCATCTAATTCTAGGCCTATATTATTCAAGGATGTCATTAGATTTTTTTTTTTATATATATACAGTGGGGGAAAAAAGTATTTAGTCAGCCACCAATTGTGCAAGTTCTCCCACTTCAAAAGATGAGAGAGGCCTGTAATTTTCATCATAGGTACACGTCAACTATGACAGACAAATTGAGGAAAAAAATTCCAGAAAATCACATTGTAGGATTTTTAATGAATTTATTTGCAAATTATGGTGGAAAATAAGTATTTGGTCACCTACAAACAAGCAGGATTTCTGGCTCTCACAGACCTGTAACTTCTTCTTTAAGAGGCTCCTCTGTCCTCCACTCGTTACCTGTATTAATGGCACCTGTTTGAACTTGTTATCAGTATAAAAGACACCTGTCCACAACCTCAAACAGTCACACTCCAAACTCCACTATGGCCAAGACCAAAGAGCTGTCAAAGGACACCAGAAACAAAATTGTAGACCTGCACCAGGCTGGGAAGACTGAATCTGCAATAGGTAAGCAGCTTGGTTTGAAGAAATCAACTGTGGGAGCAATTATTAGGAAATGGAAGACATACAAGACCACTGATAATCTCCCTCGATCTGGGGCTCCCACGCAAGATCTCACCCCGTGGGGTCAAAATGATCACAAGAACGGTGAGCAAAAAATCCCAGAACCACACGGGGGGACCTAGTGAATGACCTGCAGAGAGCTGGGACCAAAGTAACAAAGCCTACCATCAGTAACACACTACGCCGCCAGGGACTCAAATCCTGCAGTGCCAGACGTGTCCCCCTGCTTAAGCCAGTACATGTCCAGGCCCGTCTGAAGTTTGCTAGAGTGCATTTGGATGATCCAGAAGAGGATTAGGAGAATGTCATATGGTCAGATGAAACCAAAATATAACTTTTTGGTAAAAACTCAACTCTGTCGTGTTTGGAGGACAAAGAATGCTGAGTTGCATCCAAAGAACACCATACCTACTGTGAAGCATGGGGGTGGAAACATCATGCTTTGGGGCTGTTTTTCTGCAAAGGGACCAGGACGACTGATCCGTGTAAAGGAAAGAATGAATGGGGCCATGTATCGTGAGATTTTGAGTGAAAACCTCCTTCCATCAGCAAGGGCATTGAAGATGAAACGTGGCTGGGTCTTTCAGCATGACAATGATCCCAAACACACCGCCCGGGCAACGAAGGAGTGGCTTCGTAGAAGCATTTCAAGGTCCTGGAGTGGCCTAGCCAGTCTCCAGATCTCAACCCCATAGAAAATCTTTGGAGGGAGTTGAAAGTCCGTGTTGCCCAGCGACAGCCCCAAAACATCACTGCTCTAGAGGAGATCTGCATGGAGGAATGGGCCAAAATACCAGCAACAGTGTGTGAAAACCTTGTGAAGACTTACAGAAAATGTTTGACCTGTGTCATTGCCAACAAAGGGTATATAACAAAGTATTGAGAAACTTTTTGTTATTGACCAAATACTTATTTTCCACCTTAATTTGCAAATAAATTCATTAAAAATCCTACAATGTGATTTTCTGGGGAAAAAAATCTCATTTTGTCTGTCATAGTTGACGTGTACCTATGATGAAAATTACAGGCCTCTCACATCTTTTTAAGTGGAGCACTTGCACAATCGGTGGCTGACTAAATACTTTTTTCCCCCACTGTATATACAGTGGGGAGAACAAGTATTTGATACACTGCCAATTTTGCAGGTTTTCCTACTTACAAAGCATGTAGAGGTCTGTAATTTTTATCATATGTACACTTCAACTGTGAGAGACGGAATCTAAATAAAAAATCCAGAAAATCACATTGTATGATTTTTAAGTAATTAATTTGCATTTTATTGCATGACATAAGTATTTGATCACCTACCAACCAGTTAGAATTCCGGCTCTCACAGACCTGTTAGTTTTTCTTTAAGAAGCCCTCCTGTTCTCCACTCATTACCTGTATTAACTGCACCTGTTTGAACTCATTACCTGTATAAAAGACACCTGTCCACACACTCAATCAAACAGACTCCAACCTCTCCACAATGGCCAAGACCAGAGAGCTGTGTAAGGACATCAGGGATAAAATTGTAGACCTGCACAAGGCTGGGATGGGCTACAGGACAATAGGCAAGCATCTTGGTGAGAAGGCAACAACTGTTGGCGCAATTATTAGAAAATGGAAGAAGTTCAAGATGACGTTCAATCACCCTCGGTCTGGGGCTCCATGCAAGATCTCACCTCGTGGGGCATCAATGATCATGAGGAAGGTGAGGGATCAGCCCAGAACTACACGGCAGGACCTGGTCAATGACCTGAAGAGAGCTGGGACCACAGTCTCAAAGAAAACCATTAGTAACACACTACGCCGTCATGGATTAAAATCCTGCAGCGCACGCAAGGTCCCCCTGCTCAAGCCAGCACATGTCCAGGCCCGTCTGAAGTTTGCCAATGACCATCTGGATGATCCAGAGGAGGAATGGGAGAATGTCATGTGGTCTGATGAGACAAAAATAGAGCTTTTTGGTCTAAACTCCACTCACCGTGTTTGGAGGAAGAAGAAGGATGAGTACAACCCCAAGAACACCATCCCAACCGTGAAGCATGGAGGTGGAAACATCATTCTTTGGGATGCTTTTCTGCAAAGGGTAAGGACGACTGCACCGTATTGAGGGGAGGATGGATGGGGCCATGTATCGCGAGATCTTGGCCAACAACCTCCTTCAGTAAGAGCATTGAAGATGGGTCATGGCTGGGTCTTCCAGCATGACAACGACCCGAAACACACAGCCAGGGCAACTAAGGAGTGGCTCCGTAAGAAGCATCTCAAGGTCCTGGAGTGGCCTAGCCAGTCTCCAGACCTGAACCCAATAGAAAATCTTTGGAGGGAGCTGAAAGTCCGTATTGCCCAGCGACAGCCCCGAAATCTGGAAGGATCTGGAGAAGGTCTGTATGGAGGAGTGGGCCAAAATCCCTGCTGCAGTGTTGCTTTTGGACCTAGACTTGGCGCTCCGGTACCGCTTGCCGTGCGGTAGCAGAGAGAACAGTCTATGACTAGGGTGACTGGAGTCTTTGACAATTCTTTGGGCATTCCTCTGACAAATCCAGACATAAGGCGTATTTATATGCTTTATGATGCTTTTGAATGACACTTCCGGTTTTGGCGGGAGAAAAGGGATTTATTCTCAGGATGGAACATTTGTAAAATGCCACACATACAGTTATCTGTAAGGTCCCTCAGTCGAGCCTTGAATTTCAAACACAGATTCAACCACAAAGACCAGGGAGGTTTTCCAATACTTCGCAAAGAAGGGGACCTATTGGAAGATGGGTAACATTTTTAAAAGAACACCCTTTGGATGGATGAAGTTATTAATTTCATTTTGGATGGTGTATCAATACACTCAGTCACTACAAAGAAAACAGGCGTCCTTCCAAACTCAGTTGCCGGAGAGGAAGGAAACCGCTCAGGGATTTCACCATGAGGCCAATGGTGACTTTAAACATTTACAGAGTGTATTGGCTTTGATAGGAGACAACTGAGGATGGATCAACAGCATTGTAATTACTCCACAATACTAACCTAATTGACAGAGTGAAAAGAAGGAAGCCTGTACAGAATACAAACATTACTAGGAGGATTACAGTAGAACTGTACATTACGGGCCTCATTACTAGGAGGATTACAGTAGAACTGTACATCACGGGCCTCATTACTAGGAGGATTACAGTAGAACTGTACATTACGGGCCTCATTACTAGGAGGATTACAGTAGAACTGTACATCACGGGCCACATTACTAGGAGGATTACAGGACAATTCCTTCGACCTCATGGCTTGGTTCTTCCTCTGACGTGCACTGTCAACTGTGGGACCTTATATAGACAGGTGTGTGCCTTTCCAAATCATGTCCAATCAATTGAATTTACCACAGGTGGACTGCAATCAAGTTGTAGAAACATCTCAAGGATGATCAATGGAAACAGGATGCACCTGAGCTCAATTTTGAGTCTCATAGCAAAATGTCTGAATACTTATGTAAATAAGGTATTTCTGTTTTTTATTTTAAATACATTTGCAAAAATGTCAGAAAACCAGTTTTCACTTTGTCATTATGTGGTATTGTGTGTAGACTGCTGAAAAAAATAAATATTTAATCCATTTTAGAATAAGGCTGTAACATAAAAAATTTGGAAATAGTCAAGGGGTCTGAATACTTTCCGAAAGCACTGTAGGTAGGGGGAAGTGACTAGGCAACAGGATAGATAACAGACAGTACAGTGGGGAAAAAAAGTATTTAGTCAGCCACCAATTGTGCAAGTTCTCCCACTTAAAAAGATGAGAGAAGCCTGTATTTTTCATCATAGGTACACGTCAACTATGACAGACAAAATGAGAAAAGAAAATCCAGAAAATCACATTGTAGGATTTTTAATAAATTTATTTGCAAATTATGTTGGAAAATAAGTATTTGGTCAATAACAAAAGTTTCTCAATACTTTGTTATATAGCCTTTGTTGGCAATGACACGGGTCAAACGTTTTCTGTAAGTCTTCACAAGGTTTTCACACACTGTTGCTGGTATTTTGGCCCATTCCTCCATGCAGATCTCCTCTAGAGCTGTGATGTTTTGGGGCTGTCGCTGGGCAACACGGACTTTCAACTCCCCTCCAAAGATTTTCTATGGGGTTGAGATCTGGAGACTGGCTAGGCCACTCCAGGACCTTGAAATGCTTCTTACGAAGCCACTCCTTCGTTGCCCGGGCGGTGTGTTTGGGATCATTGTCATGCTGAAAGACCCAGCCACGTTTCATCTTCAATGCCCTTGCTGATGGAAGGAGGTTTTCACTCAAAATCTCACGATACATGGCCCCATTCATTCTTTCCTTTACACGGATCAGTCGTCCTGGTCCCTTTGCAGAAAAACAGCCCCAAAGCATGATGTTTCCACCCCCATGCTTCACAGTAGGTATGGTGTTCTTTGGATGCAACTCAGCATTCTTTGTCCTCCAAACACGACGAGTTGAGTTTTTACCAAAAAGTTATATTTTGGTTTCATCTGACCATATGACATTCTCCTAATCCTCTTCTGGATCATCCAAATGCACTCTAGCAAACTTCAGACGGGCCTGGACATGTACTGGCTTAAGCAGGGGGACACGTCTGGCACTGCAGGATTTGAGTCCCTGGCGGCGTAGTGTGTTACTGATGGTAGGCTTTGTTACTTTGGTCCCAGCTCTCTGCAGGTCATTCACTAGGTCCCCCGTGTGGTTCTGGGATTTTTGCTCACCGTTCTTGTGATCATTTTGACCCCACGGGGTGAGATCTTGCGTGGAGCCCCAGATCGAGGGAGATTATCAGTGGTCTTGTATGTCTTCCATTTCCTAATAATTGCTCCCACAGTTGATTTCTTCAAAACAAGCTGCTTACCTATTGCAGATTCAGTCTTCCCAGCCTGGTGTAGGTCTACAATTTTGTTTCTGGTGTCCTTTGACAGCTCTTTGGTCTTGGCCATAGTGGAGTTTGGAGTGTGACTGTTTGAGGTTGTGGACAGGTGTCTTTTATACTGATAACAAGTTCAAACAGGTGCCATTAATACAGGTAACGAGTGGAGGACAGAGGAGCCTCTTAAAGAAGAAGTTACAGGTCTGTGAGAGCCAGAAATCTTGCTTGTTTGTAGGTGACCAAATACTTATTTTCCAACATAATTTGCAAATTAATTCATAAAAAATCCTACAATGTGATTTTCTGGGAAAAAAAATCTCAATTTGTCTGTCGTAGTTGACGTGTACCTATGATGAAAATTACAGGCCTCTCTCATCTTTTTAAGTGGGAGAACTTGCACAATTGGTGGCTGACTAAATACTTTTTTTCCCCACTGTAGCAGCAGCGTATGAGATGAGTGTGGAAGTGTGTGTGTGGCGACAATATGCCCGTGTGTACGTGTTATGTGTGAGTGAGTGTGTGTGTATGTGATGGAGTGTCAGTGTAAATATGTGTGAGTGTGTGGGTAGAGTCCAGTGTGTGGGTAGAGTCCAGTGTGTGGGTAGAGTCCAGTGTGTGTGCATAGAGTCAATGTGGACACAGAGGAACTTGAAGCTTCAGCCCTGTCGATGTGAATGGGGGCGTGTTCTGCCCTCTGTTTCTTGTAGACCACGATCAGCTCCTTTGTCTTGCTGACGTTGAGGGAGAGGTTGTTGTCCTGGCACCACACTGCCAGGTCTCTGACCTCCTCCCTATAGACTTTCTCATCGTTGGTGGTCACCACCATCGTGTCATCGGCAAACTTGACGTTGGAGTCGTACGTGGCCACGCAGTCATGGGAGTACAGGAGGGGACTAAGCACGCACCCCTGAGGGACTCCCGCGTTGAGGATCAGCGTTGCGGATGTGTTGTTACCTACCCTTACCACCTGGGGGCGGCCCATCAGGAAGACCAGGATCCAGTTTCAGAGGGAGGTGTTTAGTCCCAGGGTCCTTAGCTTAGTGATGAGCTTTGAGGGCACTATGGTGTTGAACACTGAGCTGTAGTCAATGAACGTTGAGCTGTAGTCAATGAACGCTGAGCTGTAGTCAATGAACACTGAGCTGTAGTCTATGAACACTGAGCTATAGTGTGGAGTGCAATAGAGATTGTTTCATCTGTGGATCTGTTTCGGCAGTGTGCGAATTGGAGTGGGTCCAGGGTGTCTGGGATGATGGTGTTGATGTGAGCCACGACCAGCCTTTCAAAGTATTTCATGGCTACAGATGTGAGTGCTATGGGGCAATAGTCATTTAGACAGGTTGCCTTGGCATTCCTGGGCACAGGGACTATGGTGGTCTGCTTGAAACATGAAGGTATGAGAGGTTGAAAATGTCAGTGAATACACATGCCAGCTGGTCAGCACATGCTCTGAGTACGCGTCCTGGTAATCCGTCTGGCCCCGCGGCCTTGTGAATGTTAACCTGTTTAAAGCTCTTACTCACATCGTCTACGGAGAGCGTGATCACACAGTCGTCCAGAACAGCTGGTGCTCTCACGTATGGTTCAGTGTTGCTTGCCTCGAAGCGAGCATAGAAGGCATTTAGTTCGCCTGGTAGGTTCGCCTCACTGGGCAGCTCTCGGCTGGGTTTCCCTTTGTAATCCGCGATAGTTTGCAAGCCCTGCCACTTCCGACGAGCGTCAGAGCCGGTGCAGTAGGATCCGATCTTAGTCCTGTATAGTAACATTACTGTACGTTTAACTAGTTCCTGAATGTGTCTCTTGTATCTCTCTTGAAGACGGCCCAGGGAGGGGGCCACCGCACCTTACTGTACGGACACGCTGTCCTGCTACGACACTCCTACAGCGGCATGGTGAGTCCCTCTGCAGTCTGTCTGGAGACCCCAAAACAGGAAATAACATGTACTTGAATCAGTTTCACAATCTTCCATTCCAGGTTCGTACTCTGTGATGTCAGTCAGCTGTGGTTGTCATCATCGTGTTTTGTATTCTGGCCTGTATTTTCTAGTGATACATGGGTTGCTGAGCCAGTCAAACAAGGCAGTAGGAGACTGGTTTCTACCATGTTGTGTCAGGTTGTGTTGACCAATCATTGGCTTGTGTTTTGTTTCTCTGTCTAGTACCTCTGTTGCCTAGGCACCTCCCGATCCTCAACCGACAAACTGGCGTTTGACGTTGGACTGCAGGAAGACACAACAGGTAGGTCTCTTTCCCTTCCTGTTGTAGCAACTAACCTAGCATCCAGTCCACCCAACAGCCATAGTATATCTGGTACAGTCAGAAGATACAACAGCCATAGTATATCTAGTACAGTCAGAAGATACAACAGCCATAGTATATCCAGTACAGTCAGATGAGACAACAGCCATAGTATATCTAGTACAGTCAGAAGATACAACAGCCATAGTATATCCAGTACAGTCAGATGAGACAACAGGCATAGTATATCTAGTACAGTCAGAAGATACAACAGCCATAGTATATCCAGTACAGTCAGATGAGACAACAGCCATAGTATATCCAGTACAGTCAGATGAGACAACAGCCATAGTATATCTAGTACAGTCAGAAGATACAACAGCCATAGTATATCCAGTACAGTCAGATGAGACAACAGCCATAGTATATCTAGTACAGTCAGAAGATACAACAGCCATAGTATATCTAGTACAGTCAGAAGATACAACAGCCATAGTATATCCAGTACAGTCAGATGAGACAACAGCCATAGTATATCTAGTACAGTCAGAAGATACAACAGCCATAGTATATCCAGTACAGTCAGATGAGACAACAGGCATAGTATATCTAGTACAGTCAGACGGTTACTAGGCTCCAGACCCTCAGTGGTGCTGCTGGTGGTTACTAGGCTCCAGACCCCCAGTGGTGCTGCTGGTGGTTACTAGGCTCCAGACCCTCAGTGGTGCTGCTGGCGGTTACTAGGCTCCAGACCCTCAGTGGTGCTGCTGGTGGTTACTAGGCTCCAGACCCTCAGTGGTGCTGCTGGCGGTTACTAGGCTCCAGACCCTCAGTGGTGCTGCTGGTGGTTACTAGGCTCCAGACCCTCAGTGGTGCTGCTGGCGGTTACTAGGCTCCAGACCCTCAGTGGTGCTGCTGGTGGTTACTAGGCTCCAGACCCTCAGTGGTGCTGCTGGTGGTTACTAGGCTCCAGACCCTCAGTGGTGCTGCTGGCGGTTACTAGGCTCCAGACCCTCAGTGGTGCTGCTGGCGGTTACTAGGCTCCAGACCCTCAGTGGTGCTGCTGGTGGTTACTAGGCTCCAGACCCTCAGTGGTGCTGCTGGCGGTTACTAGGCTCCAGACCCTCAGTGGTGCTGCTGGTGGTTACTAGGCTCCAGACCCTCAGTGGTGCTGCTGGTGGTTACTAGGCTCCAGACCCTCAGTGGTGCTGCTGGCAGTTACTAGGCTCCAGACCCTCAGTGGTGCTGCTGGTGGTTACTAGGCTCCAGACCCTCAGTGGTGCTGCTGGTGGTTACTAGGCTCCAGACCCTCAGTGGTGCTGCTGGTGGTTACTAGGCTCCAGACCCTCAGTGGTGCTGCTGGCGGTTACTAGGCTCCAGACCCTCAGTGGTGCTGCTGGTGGTTACTAGGCTCCAGACCCTCAGTGGTGCTGCTGGCGGTTACTAGGCTCCAGACCCTCAGTGGTGCTGCTGGTGGTTACTAGGCTCCAGACCCTCAGTGGTGCTGCTGGCGGTTACTAGGCTCCAGACCCTCAGTGGTGCTGCTGGTGGTTACTAGGCTCCAGACCCTCAGTGGTGCTGCTGGTGGTTACTAGGCTCCAGACCCTCAGTGGTGCTGCTGGTGGTTACTAGGCTCCAGACCCTCAGTGGTGCTGCTGGCGGTTACTAGGCTCCAGACCCTCAGTGGTGCTGCTGGTGGTTACTAGGCTCCAGACCCTCAGTGGTGCTGCTGGTGGTTACTAGGCTCCAGACCCTCAGTGGTGCTGCTGGCGGTTACTAGGCTCCAGACCCTCAGTGGTGCTGCTGGTGGTTACTAGGCTCCAGACCCTCAGTGGTGCTGCTGGTGGTTACTAGGCTCCAGACCCTCAGTGGTGCTGCTGGTGGTTACTAGGCTCCAGACCCTCAGTGGTGCTGCTGGTGGTTACTAGGCTCCAGACCCTCAGTGGTGCTGCTGGTGGTTACTAGGCTCCAGACCCTCAGTGGTGCTGCTGGTGGTTACTAGGCTCCAGACCCTCAGTGGTGCTGCTGGCGGTTACTAGGCTCCAGACCCTCAGTGGTGCTGCTGGTGGTTACTAGGCTCCAGACCCTCAGTGGTGCTGCTGGCGGTTACTAGGCTCCAGACCCTCAGTGGTGCTGCTGGTGGTTACTAGGCTCCAGACCCTCAGTGGTGCTG
>NW_025534482.1:97500-110000 GCF_020615455.1 Coregonus clupeaformis | reverse complement strand
GTCTCTACAGCAAATTATCTTACTGTGGGAAGTTGAACTAAATGTATTGCACCAATCTTGTCTCAAGCCATGGTGCGTTTGGATATGAAATAGAAGGTTGTTATGTGATCCAAATGTAAGTGTGCACTCTTCTGAAACTGAACCTTCTGACCCCTCCTGGTAAGCTCTACTGAACCTGTTTAGTTCTTAGTGCTGGGTGTCTAAGTCTACCCAGTCAGTATCCAGTATTGATGTGTGGCCTTCAGCAATACAACCACAGCTACACACACAGAGACACAGCACACTGCTCGCTGCTGCAGGCCAAGATACTGCCCTCACTATCCACTGCTGCAGGCCAAGATACAGCCCTCACTATCCACTGCTGCAGGCCAAGATACTGCCCTCACTATCCACTGCTGCAGGCTAAGATACTGCCCTCACTATCCACTGCTGCAGGCCAAGATACTGCCCTCACTATCCACTGCTGCAGGCCAAGATACTGCCCTCACTATCCACTGCTGCAGGCTAAGATACTGCCCTCACTATCCACTGCTGCAGGCCAAGATACTGCCCTCACTATCCACTGCTGCAGGCCAAGATACTGCCCTCACTATCTACTGCTGCAGGCCAAGATACTGCCCTCACTATCCACTGCTGCAGGCCAAGATACTGCCCTCACTATCCACTGCTGCAGGCCAAGATACTGCCCTCACTATCCACTGCTGCAGGCCAAGATACTGCCCTCACTATCCACTGCTGCAGGCCAAGATACTGCCCTCACTATCCACTGCTGCAGGCCAATATACTGCCCCTCACTATCCACTGCTGCAGTCCAAGATACTGCCCTCACTATCCACTGCTGCAGGCCAAGATACTGCCCTCATTATCCACTGCTGCAGGCCAAGATACTGCCCTCACTATCCACTGCTGCAGGCCAAGATACTGCCCTCACAATCCACTGCTGCAGGCCAAGATACTGCCCTCATTATCCACTGCTGCAGGCCAAGATACTGCCCTCACTATCCACTGCTGCAGACCAAGATACTGCCCTCACTATCCACAGCTGCAGACCAAGATACTGCCCTCACTATCCACTGCTGCAGGCCAAGATACTGCCCTCACTATCCACTGCTGCAGGCCAATATACTGCCCTCATTATCCACAGAGAAACACAGCAGCAAAACATGGAAGGATGTGAAATAAGTTGCCCATAGATTTATCATTTTCCTGTTGTGAAGTGTGTATGTGTGAATATGTGCTATATGAGGACATTAACAGCAGGCTCTCATACAGACCAGTGTAATGGTCTGGTCTGTGGTGGAGGCATGGCTGATAACCACCTCCACCCACCACCACTACCCCGACTCACGTCTCTTTTCTTCCCCAGGACGGTGCACTACGAGGGGGGAGCTGTGTCCATCCACGCCCGCTCCCTCTGGAGACTGGAGACACTACGAGTGGCGTAAGTCCAACTCTATGACATATCTATCTCACCTCCCATTGACAATCTGTTAACACTCGATGTAGAAACATTATCACTCTATAGACACTGTAATATTATCACTATAGACACTGTAATATTATCACTATAGACACTGTAATATTATCACTCTATATACACTGTAATATTATCACTATAGACACTGTAATATTATCACTATATACACTGTAATATTATCACTATATACACTGTAATATTATCACTATAGACACTGTAATATTATCACTCTATATGCACTGTAATATTATCACTATAGACACTGTAATATTATCACTATAGACACTGTAATATTATCACTCTATATGCACTGTAATATTATCACTATAGACACTGTAATATTATCACTATAGACACTGTAATATTATCACTCTATATACACTGTAATATTATCACTATAGACACTGTAATATTATCACTATAGACACTGTAATATTATCACTATAGACAGTGTAATATTATCACTATAGACACTGTAATATTATCACTATAGACACTGTAATATTATCACTATAGACACTGTAATATTATCACTATAGACACTGTAAATATTATCACTCTATAGACACTGTAATATTATCACTATATACACTGTAATATTATCACTATAGACACTGTAATATTATCACTATAGACACTGTAATATTATCACTCTATAGACACTGTAATATTATCACTATAGACACTGTAATATTATCACTATAGACACTGTAATATTATCACTATAGACACTGTAATATTATCACTATAGACATTTGTAATATTATCACTCTATAGACACTGTAATATTATCACTATAGACACTGTAATATTATCACTATAGACACTGTAATATTATCACTATAGACACTGTAATATTATCACTTATAGACACTGTAATATTATCACTATAGACACTGTAATATTATCACTATAGACACTGTAATATTATCACTGATAGACACTGTAATATTATCACTATAGACACTGTAATATTATCACTATAGACACTGTAATATTATCACTATAGACACTGTAATATTATCACTATAGACACTGTAATATTATCACTATAGACACTGTAATATTATCACTATAGACACTGTAATATTATCACTATAGACACTGTAATATTATCACTTATAGACACTGTAATATTATCACTATAGACACTGTAATATTATCACTATAGACACTGTAATATTATCACTATAGACACTGTAATATTATCACTATAGACACTGTAATATTATCACTCTATATACACTGTAATATTATCACTATATACACTGTAATATTATCACTATAGACACTGTAATATTATCACTATAGACACTGTAATATTATCACTCTATAGACACTGTAATATTATCACTCTATAGACACTGTAATATTATCACTATAGACACTGTAATATTATCACTATAGACACTGTAATATTATCACTATATACACTGTAATATTATCACTATATACACTGTAATATTATCACTATATACACTGTAATATTATCACTATAGACACTGTAATATTATCACTATATACACTGTAATATTATCACTATAGACACTGTAATATTATCACTCTATATACACTGTAATATTATCACTATAGACACTGTAATATTATCACTATAGACACTGTAATATTATCACTCTATAGACACTGTAATATTATCACTATAGACACTGTAATATTATCACTATAGACACTGTAATATTATCACTATAGACACTGTAATATTATCACTATAGACACTGTAATATTATCACTATAGACACTGTAATATTATCACTATAGACACTGTAATATTATCACTCTATATACACTGTAATATTATCACTCTATAGACACTGTAATATTATCTATCAGACACTGTAATATTATCACTATAGACACTGTAATATTATCACTATAGACACCGTACTATTATCACCATAGACAACTGTCAAAATATTTACTCACTATAGACTGTAATATTATCACCCACAGACAATCTGTACTATTATCACTATAGACACTGTAATATTATCACTATATACACTGTAATATTATCACTATAGACACTGTAATATTATCCTCTATATACACTGTAATATTATCACTATAGACACTGTAATATTATCACTATATACACTGTAATATTATCACTATATATACACTGTAATATTATCACTATATACACTGTAATATTATCACTATAGACACTGTAATATTATCACTATATACACTGTAATATTATCACTATAAACACTGTAATATTATCACTATAGACACTGTAATATTATCACTATAGACACTGTAATATTATCACTATATACACTGTAATATTATCACTATATACACTGTAATATTATCACTATATACACTGTTAATATTATCACTATAGACACTGTAATATTATCACTATATACACTGTAATATTATCACTATAGACACTGTAATATTATCACTATAGACACTGTAATATTATCACTATAGACACTGTAATATTATCACTCTATATACACTGTAATATTCATCACTATATACACTGTAATATCTATCACTATAGCACTGTAATATTATCACTATAGACACTGTAATATTATCACCATAGACACTGTAATATTATCACCATAGAAGCACTGTAATATTATAGACACTCGTAATATTATCACTCCATAGACACTGCAATATTACTACGAAGGCACTGCAATATTAATACCATAGACACACTGTAACAATATCACTATAGACACTGCAAATTATCACTATAGACACTGCATTAATACTATAACACTGTAATATTATCACTTATATACACTGTAATATTATCACTATAGACACTGTACTATTATCACATATATACACTGCAATATTATCACTATAGACACTGTACTATTATCACTCCCATAAACACTCTAATATTATCACTATAGACACTGTAATATTATCACCTATATAGACCTGTAAGATTATCAATTTCACATGGACACTGTCAATATTATCACTATAGACACGGTCATATTATCACTATAGACACTGTAATATTATCACTATATAGACACTGTAATATTATCACTACGAGACACTGTAATATTATCACTATAGACACGGCTCATATTATCACTATAGACACCGTAATATTATCACTCTATATACACTGCGACTATTATCACTGTTATATACACTGTAATATTATTTCACTATAGACACTGTAATATTAATACCATAGACACTGTAATACTATCACTTCATAGACACTGTAATATTATCACTCTATATACACTGTAATATTATCACTATAGACACTGTAATATTATCACTATATAGACACTGTAATATTATCACTAATACACTTGTAATATTATCACTATAGACACTGTAATATTATCACTATAGACACTGTAATATTATCATCTATAGACACTGTAATATTATCACTATATACACTGTAATATACACTATATACACTGTAATACTTATCACTATAGACACTGTAATATTATCACTCTATATACACTGTAATATTATCACTATGACACTGTAATATTATCACTATAGACACTGTAATATTATCACTCTATAGACACTGTAATATTATCACTATAGACACTGTAATATTATCACTATATACACTGTAATATTATCACTATAGACACTGTAATATTATCACTATATACACTGTAATATTATCACTATATATACACTGTAATATTATCACTATAGACACTGCAATATTATCACTATATACACTGTAATATTATCACTATAGACACTGTAATATTATCACTCTATATACACTGTAATATTATCACTATATACACTGTAATATTATCACTATACTACACTGTAATATTATCACTATAGACACTGTAATATTATCACTATACACACTGTAATATTATCACTATAGACACTGTAATATTATCAATCTGCAGACACCGCAATATCACTATATACACTGTAATATCATCACTATATACACTGTAATATTATCACTATAGACACTGTAATATTATCACTATATACACTGGTAATATTATCACTATATAGACACTGTAATATTATCACTATATACACTGTAATCTTCATCAACTATAGACACTGTAATATTATCACATATACACACTGTAATATTATCACTATATACACTGTAAGTATTATCACTATAGACACATGTAATATTATCACTATAGACACTGTAACAATACCACCTGTATACACTGTAATATTATCACTATATATACACTGTAAAATATTCACTATGTACACTGCGATATTGTCCTAACAGACACTGTAATATTATCACTCTATATACACTGCAATATTATCACTATATACACTGTAATATTATTACTATATACACTGTAATATTATCACTATATAGACACTGTAATGTTATCACTATATAGACACTGTAATATTATCACTATAGACACTGTAATATTATTACTATATAGACACTGTAATATTATCACCTATCTATACACTGTAATATTATCACTATATACACTGTAATATTATTACTATAGACACTGTAATATTATCACTATATACACTGTAATATTATCACTATATATACACTGTAAATTATCACTATATACACTGTAATATTATCACTATAGACACTGTAATATTATCACTATATATACACACTAATATTATCACTATATACACTGTAATATTATCACTATAAACACTGTAATATTATCACTATAGACACTGTAATATTATCACTATATACACTGTAATATTATCACTATATACACATGTAATATTATCACTATATACACTGTAATATTATCAATATAGACACTGTAATATTATCACTATATATCACTGTAATATTATCACTATATACACTGTAATATTATCACTATAAACACTGTAATATTATCACTATAGACACTGTAATATTATCACTATATACACTGTAATATTATCACTATATACACTGTAATATTATCACTATATACACTGTAATATTATCACTATATGACACTGCTAATATTATCACTATATAGACACTGTAATATTATCACTATATACACTGTAAATATTTTACTATATACACTGTAATATTATCACTATATGACACTGTAATATTATCACTATATATACACTGTAATATTATCACTATATACACTGTAATATTATTACTATAGACACTGTAATATTATCACTATATACACTGTAATATTATCACTATATATACACTGTAATATTATCACTATATACACTGTAATATTATCAATATAGACACTGTAATATTATCACTATATATACACTGTAATATTATCACTATATACACTGTAATATTATCACTATAAACACTGTAATATTACCTCACTATAGACACTGTAATATTATCACTATATACACTGTAATATTATCACTATATACACTGTAATATTTACTATAGACACTGTAATATTATCACTATAGACACTGTAATATTATCACTATATATACACTGTAATATTATCACTATATACACTGTAATATTATCACTATAGACACTGTAATATTATCACTATATATACACTGTAATATTATCACTATATACACTGTAATATTATCACTATAAACACTGTAATATTATCACTATAGACACTGTAATATTATCACTATAGACACTGTAATATTATCACTCATAGACACTGTAATATTATCACTATAGACACTGTAATATTATCACTATAGACACTGTAATATTATCACTATAGACACTGTAATATTATCACTCTATATACACTGTAATATTATCACTATAGACACTGTAATATTATCACTATAGACACTGTAATATTATCACTATAAACACAGTAATATTATCACTATAAGACACTGCAATACTATCACTATAGACCCTGTAATATTATCACTATAGACACTGTAATATTATCACTATAGACACTGCTAATATTATCACTATAGACACTGTAATATTATCACTATAGACACTGTAATATTATCACTCTACTGGACACTGTAATATTATCACAATAGACACTGTAATATTATCACTATAGACACTGTAATATTATCACTATAGACACTGTAATATTATCACTATAGACACTGTAATATTATCACTCTATATACACTGTAATATTATCACTATAGACACTGTAATATTATCACTCTATATACACTGTAATATTATCACTATAGACACTGTAATATTATCACTATAGACACTGTAATATTATCACTCTATATACACTGTAATATTATCACTATAGACACTGTAATATTATCACTCTATATACACTGTAATATTATCACTATAGACACTGTAATATTATCACTATATACACTGTAATATTATCACTATAGACACTGTAATATTATCACTCTATATACACTGTAATATTATCACTATAGACACTGTAATATTATCACTCATATACACTGTAATATTATCACTATAGACACTGTAATATTATCACTATAGACACTGTAATATTATCACTCTATATACACTGTAATATTATCACTATAGACACTGTAATATTATCACTATATACACTGTAATATTATCACTATAGACACTGTAATATTATCACTATATACACTGTAATATTATCACTATAGACACTGTAATATTATCACTATAGACACTGTAATATTATCACTATAGACACTGTAATATTATCACTATAGACACTGTACTATTATCACTATATACACTGTAATATTATCACTATAGACACTGTAATATTATCACTCTATAGACACTGTAATATTATCACTATAGACACTGTAATATTATCACTATAGACACTGTAATATTATCACTCTATATACACTGTAATATTATCACTATAGACACTGTAATACTATCACTATAGACACTGTAATATTATCACTATAGACACTGTAATATTATCACTATATAGACGCTGTAATATTATCACTATATATACACTGTAATATTATCCTCTATATACACTGTAATATTATCACTATATACACTGTAATATTATCACTATAGACACTGTAATATTATCACTCTATATACACTGTAATATTATCACTATATACACTGTAATATTATCACTATATACACTGTAATATTATCACTATATACACTGTAATATTATCACTATAGACACTGTAATATTATCACTCTATATACACTGTAATATTATCACTATATACACTGTAATATTATCACTCTATAGACACTGTAATATTATCACTATATACACTGTAATATTATCACTATAGACACTGTACTATTATCACTCTATACAGTGTAATATTATCACTATAGACACTGTAATATTATCACTATAGATACTGCAATATTATCACTCTATACACTGTAATATTATCACTATAGACACTGTAATATTATCACTATAAACACTGTAATATTATCACTATAGACACTGTAATATTATCACTATATACACTGTAATATTATCACTCTATAGACACTGTAATATTATCACTATAGACACTGTAATATTATCACTATAGACACTGTAATATTATCACTATAGACACTGTAATATTATCACTATATACACTGTAATATTATCACTATATACACTGTAATATTATCACTATATACACTGTAATATTATCACTCTATAGACACTGTAATATTATCACTATAGACACTGTAATATTATCACTCTATAGACACTGTAATATTATCACTATATATACACTGTAATATTATCACTATAGACACTGTAATATTATCACTATATACACTGTAATATTATCACTATAGAACACTGTAATATTATCACTATAGACACTGTAATATTATCACTCATATACACTGTAATATTATCACTATATACACTGTAATATTATCACTATATACACTGTAATATTATCACTATAGACACTGTAATATTATCACTATAGACACTGTAATATTATCACTCTATAGAGGCTGTACCATTAACACTCTGCCCCCTGCAGTGTAGATCAGGGTGATGTCTACGTGAGAGGGCTGGGTATTGACTCCTTTTAGACCCTGTATCCTGACCTGGGGTTCTACATGTGAGGGTGTTAATAGAACCCCCCAGTCACACTGTCTCTGTCAGCGGAACCCACTGCCAACATGGTGTACTGTGTTCTGTCAGCCTCAGTCTGTGGAGAGAACCCACTGCCAACGTGGTGTACGGTGTTCTGTCAGCCCCAGTCTGTGGAGAGAACCCACTGCCAACGTGGTGTACGGTGTTCTGTCAGCCCCAGTTTGTGGAGAGAACCCACTGCCAACGTGGTGTACGGTGTTCTGTCAGCCCCAGTTTGTGGAGAGATGAAGAACCCTCCTCTCATCCAGAGTCAAATTCACACAGGCAATTTGCAGCCTGTGAAGTGTGTAATTAGAAACAGCATGACAGTAGTCCCCTGATAACACAGACACAGATGTATCTCCTTGTTTTGTATCAGGGCTTATTGACATACTGTAGTGTCCATGGTTTCTGATTTAGGGTTGAATATAAATACTCTGCCCTCTGTAGCCTGTGGTGTTCTGTTGTGTTCTGTCAAACTGACGGTTTGGTGTTATGGTTAGCTACTGTACGGTACGTCTACAGGACAGGACAGTATAGAATAGGTTTGGTGTTATGGTTAGCTACATTGTACGGTACGTCTACAGGACAGTATAGAATAGGTTTGGTGTTATGGTTAGCTACTGTACGGTACGTCTACAGGACAGTATAGAATAGGTTTGGTGTTATGGTTAGCTACTGTATGAGTACGTCTACAGGACAGGACAGTATAGAATAGGTTTGGTGTTATGGTTAGCTACTGTATGGTACGTCTACAGGACAGTATAGAATAGGTTTGGTGTTATGGTTAGCTACTGTGCGGTACGTCTACAGGACAGTAGTAGAATAGGTTTGGTGTTATGGTTAGCTACTGTATGGTACGTCTACAGGACAGACAGTATAGAATAGGTTTGGTGTTATGGTTAGCTACTGTATGGTACGTCTACAGGACAGGACGTATAGAATAGGTTTGGTGTTATGGTTAGCTACTGTGCGGTGCGTCTACAGGACAGGACAGTATAGAATAGGTTTGGGGTTATGGTTAGCTACTGTATGGTACGTCTACAGGACAGGACAGTATAGAATAGGTTTGGGGTTATGGTTAGCTACTGTACGGTACGTCTACAGGACAGTATAGAATAGGTTTGGTGTTATGGTTAGCTACTGTATGGTACGTCTACAGGACAGGACAGTATAGAATAGGTTTGGGGTTATGGTTAGCTACTGTATGGTACGTCTACAGGACAGGACAGTATAGAATAGGTTTGGTGTTATGGTTAGCTACTGTACGGGTACGTCTACAGGACAGTATAGAATAGGTTTGGTGTTATGGTTAGCTACTGTACGGTACGTCTACAGGACAGTATAGAATAGGTTTGGTGTTATGGTTAGCTACTGTATGGTACGTCTACAGGACAGGACAGTATAGAATAGGTTTGGGGTTATGGTTAGCTACTGTATGGTACGTCTACAGGACAGGACAGTATAGAATAGGTTTGGTGTTATGGTTAGCTACTGTACGGTAGTTTTCCTCTGGACATGTAGGAGAATCTTACAGAACTCTGCATGCAGGGGTTTCAATGGGGTGTTTGTCCCATTTGATGAAATCTTGTTTTGCAAGTGGACCCCAAACCTCGCTGCCATAAAGTGCAATTGGTTCAATGACACATTCAATTAGTTTTAGCCAAATTTTAATAGGTATTCAATTTGAATTTGTTTTTTAACGGCGTAGAATGCCCTCGTGCTTTCTCTCTCAGTTCATTCACAGCACCATTAAGGTGTCCAGTTGAACTGATTTTTAAACCTTGTAATGTGTGCAGTATATTTTGTACCAATTGAAAACTTTGGTCTAATTCCCTGAGATCTGGAAAATCTCTCTCTCTCTCTCTCTCTCTCTCTCTCTCTCTCTCTCTCTCTCTCTCTCTCTCTCTCTCTCTCTCACTGTCTCTCTCACTGTCTCTCTGTCTCTCTCTCTCTCTGTCTCTCTCTCTCTCTCTGTCTCTCTCTCTCTCTCTCTCTCTCTCTCTCTCTCTCTCTCTCTCTCTCTCTCTCTCTCTCTCTCTCTCTCTCACTGTCTCTCTCACTGTCTCTCTGTCTCTCTCTCTCTCGTCTCTCTCTCTCTCTGTCTCTCTCTCTCTCTGTCTCTCTCTCTCTCTCTCTCTGTCTCTCTCTCTCTCTCTCTCTCTCTCTCTCTCTCTCTCTCTCTCTCTCTCTCTCTCTCTCTCTCTCTCTCTCTCTCTCTCTCTCTCTCTCTCTCTCTCTCTCTCTCTCTCTCTCTCTCTCTCTCTCTCTCTCTCTGTAGGTGGAGTGGCAGCCACACTCGCTGGGGCCAACCCTTCCGGCTCCGTCATGTGACCACAGGGAAGTACCTCAGTATCATGGAGGATAAGGGTCTGTTGCTGATGGACAAGGAGAAGGCTGACGTCAAGTCTACTGCTTTCTGCTTCCGCCCCTCCAAGGTACACTTCAGCCTGGCTCACACACACACACACACACACACACACACACTCCACTGCTTACAGTAACATTATTCTGTTGATCTGCACAGAGCAGTCTTCGCAACATGCCTCCTGTGGTAGTGAGATGTTGGGTGATGGAGGCTGGAGTCTGTGGTAGTGAGATGTTGGGTGATGGAGGCTGGAGTCTGTGGTAGTGACATGTTGGGTGATGGAGGCTGGAGTCTGTGGTAGTGAGATGTTGGGTGATGGAGGCTGGAGTCTGTGGTAGTGAGATGTTGGGTGATGGAGGCTGGAGTCTGTGGTAGTGAGATGTTGGGTGATGGAGGCTGGAGTCTGTGGTAGTGAGATGTTGGGTGATGGAGGCTGGAGTCTGTGGTAGTGAGATGTTGGGTGATGGAGGCTGGAGGCTGTGGTAGTGAGATGTTGGGTGATGGAGGCTGGAGTCTGTTGTAGTGAGATGTTGGGTGATGGAGGCTGGAGTCTGTTGTAGTGAGATGTTGGGTGATGGAGGCTGGAGTCTGTGGTAGTGAGATGTTGGGTGATGGAGGCTGGAGTCTCCGGTTATATAGAAACAGTTTGCTG